>NC_092721.1:178204112-178402306 GCF_047496885.1 Scyliorhinus torazame | reverse complement strand
GTAGGATTGGGGTCATATATGGGTGGCTGGGAGAACAAGGGGGTATGCAGGTGTTGAGGATCAAGGAGAAATAGGATGAGGAGTCGGGAAGGGAGATAGGTTGGGGAGTGTGGAGTGAGGCATTGTATAGGGTGAATTTGATACAGTTCAAGGTGGTACACAGGGTGCACATGACTCAGGCGAGAATGAGTTGGTTCTTCCAGGGAGTTGAGAATGAGTGCGATAAGTGTGGGTGAGGACCAGCGAACCCTGTGCGCATGTTCTGGGGCTGTGAAAAGCTAGAGAGATACTGGTTGGGAGTGTTCGGAATGCTAGCAAAGATTGTGGGAATGGAGATCGGGCTGGACCCCGTGGTGGTGATTTTGGGGATATTGGAAAAGCTGGAACTGATGGAGGGGAGGACGGCCGACTTCACGGCCTTTGCCTCTCTGATTGCCCGGTTAAGAATTTTACTGGAATGGCAGTCGACATCGCCACCAGGGATGGCAGCCTGGCTAGGAGATCTATACGACTTCCTCCGGTTGGAGAAAATTAAGTTTGAACTGAGGGGATCAGTGGAGGGCTTTGTGGCACAGTGGGGACTGTTTGTGGCCGTGTTTGAGATGTTATTCATTGGTGGGGAAATGGGGCACGGTGTGAAAAAGGGGATAAATTTGTCTCCATTAAAGCAAAGAAATGTCTTATGAGTGCATCGTGTATGTCTGCTCATATCATCAATGGCAATTTCCAGCCTATAATTTTTTAAAACTCCATCAATAATCTTCAGTTTTTAAATGACATCCTTACAATTTGATTTTTGTTATTTCCAGTTCATGTAACTGACATAATCCATACATGTGCAAAAGAAGTGTACGTGCATTCACTGATCTTGACTTTGCATTCAAAATGTATTTTCTACAGCTTACCCAAGGCAGAGCCTGACGAAGACAATATTCCCAAGTGGCGATATAGGTAGGACACGCAAAATGATTCAGGACAATATAAGCTGCTTCAGGATCAGCCGCAAAGTTAAACTCAGAACACATTGTCACATTCCCCCTGCCTGTAAAAGACAAAACTTTTAAATTAAATTCATTACACCACAACTGTAAAATCTTCTTAATCCAGGCACCTTCAACATTGGTGAGAATAAATGCTTAGCATTTAAATGAAAATATCAGTATCTGAAGGAATTAGCAACTATCCAATATTATAAAATGTGTTTTCACTCCCGACAGATGCTGTCAGACCTACGGAGCCTTCCCAGCATTCTCTGTTTTTGTTTCAGATTCCAGCATCCGCAGTAATTTGCTTATTATAAAATTAGTATATTTTAAGCCCAGTGGCTAACACTGTTACTTCACAGCGCCAGGGGCCTGGATTCGATTTCTGGTTTGGGTCACTGTTGTGCGGAGTCTGCACGTTCTCCCTGTGTCTGAGTGGGTTACCTCCGGGTGCTCTGGTTTCCTCCCTCAAATCGTGCTTGTTAGGCGAATTGGACATTCTGAATTTTCCCTCAGTGTACCTGAACAAGAGCTGTAGTGTGGCGACTAGGGGATTTTCACAGTAACTTCATTGCAGAATTAACGTAAGCCTTTTGTGACACTAATAAAGGTTACATTATTATTACATAACTATACCCATTATCACATTTTAGGAATTCAAAATATGTTTCTGGGGGGAACCTCAGGGCACCAATATTTGTTAAAAATGTTACTGGGGAGCCCAACTTGGCTTTTAAGGGTTTAAGTTCATGCATCGGCAGGAATGGACCACAATAGATTAGGATTCAGATGTGATATCATTTTCAATACTGCTGCAATAAAGAGGCCCTGGTCTCGGGGTAAGGGCCGAATTTAGGGGAGCAATCATGTTTAAGTCACATAAGACATCCCACTATGTGTGGAAGTGCAATGTCATTATTTTGTGTTCTTACTGAAAGACAGGTTCCAGTGATTGAAACAAATGTGAAAGAAAGTGACATTGATTCTGTTTGTGCCTCTTTTCACCAAGTGCATTCTCTGCCTTCGGAGATCAAAGTACAAATGAAGTGCATGAATAGCTTTTGGGGTACTATTGCTCTACTTGGATGCTAATGGACAAGTAGGTGTAGGGTAAAGTGACTCAACTCACACAAAGTAAGGAAGTCAAGCTACTTGTGAGAATGCTACCAGTGCAAGGTGGGCAAAGGGAATGCACATAGGGTTGCTAACCCTTCAGGATTGCTCTGGAGTCTCCAGCAATTGAAGGTCAAATTCCAGGACACTGCTGTGTGCAACACTGGAGAAAAATCATAGAAGCATAATAAATGATTTTTTTTGTCATTTAAATTTTCTTTTTCTTTATTAGATGTAAAAAGATTGAAAACTCCTGGTAGTATTGCTGGTACTGAAGAGCTCCCAGCCAGAGGCAGACTTTCAGTGAAACACACAGCACTGCAGAACAATACAGAACAACATCGTGCTCTGATTGGTGGACTCCTCTTTAGAGCAGGAAAACCGTTTGTCAGACGTTGAGAGGTAGTTAGAGCACTTTAGACACAGATCTCCTGAATTGGTGTTGTTATGTTCTTGTTCTTGATTTATATTTCATGAACACTTGTAGCTAAAGCTATAAACGATTTATTAACATTAACTGTGAATCAATTATATACAAAACAGACGTATAACAGTATGATCATGCAAAAGCAACTTCTCTCCCAGCTCTCCAGTCAGTCTGAGTCACCTGACTCCAATATTCACTTATTTACTAATGAGACTCCTAGTGGTCAGTCGGTGAATTACAACACAACCATGATATCACCACATCCCCTTTCCTTTGAAGGAATAAATACATTATCATCAGTATACTTACATGTGGTATCATTATCCTGTGAGTCTAACAGTATAAACTTTTTCTTTAAAATGTGTAAACCTGGTTTAACAACTATATATATATAAATATAAGGACAGCAAGCAGAGTATGTACAAACAGTCCAAATCTACAAATTGAGTCGATCAGGTTTTCTTCTGACTCTGGTTGATCATCCCAAAGTTTGACCTTGCTGCTCAGAACTTGTAGATTCAATGTTCTCCATGACATTCCCATGCTCAGGAACTGCTGAACTATCTGAAACTGCAGCTGACGTTGATTCTGACGTAGATTCATCATCCATCACGTTATTGTGAAAGTCTTCTCTGGTTTTCAAGCGTGCGTGACAATTTCTTAAAACCAACCCTTCCTCTGGTGCTACTTCTTCAAGTACAATGGCTTTTTTCGACCAATTTCCTGAATCTTCTATTCTCACAATGTCATTACTACTCAGAGGTGGCAAAGTTCTAGACACACTATCACAGAATTGCTTTTGTTTTACTTTAATGTTTTGCACTTCCTGCAGTACCACTACCATGTGACAATGGTAACGCTTTGTAACCTGATTTCGTGAGATATGGATCAGATTGGCTGACCATTGCTTTCTGTAATGATTGTTTTACAATATATACACTTTTTTCGTTCAGGTTTTTGGGACCAATGCCTAGACGAGCATCACTATTTTTTTTGTTTCACACTGGACCATGGAATTTACCCCATCGGTAGGTTCTTTTATCTTCTTGATAACTTGTGGTTTTGTATCTGATACAGGTGGTAGAGTAGAAATGAGATTGACATGCAGATCTCCATCTTCAGCAATTTCTCCACTAATAGTTTGTATCGGTGCTTTAGATAATGCATCTTCTTTAAATTGTATCTCGTTGGTGAATGGTAGTGCACTAAAATCAGTGAACACATCGCTGAATTTGCTGATAAAGTTCTCAGGATCATTGGAGTGTTGATCCAATCCTTTGTGGATGCTACATACCAACTGCACTAGACCTAATTCTTCACAGGACTGATCACTAATAATGAATCCAAACCCTTGGATACAATACAGAATGGGACGGAATGAACTGTGTTTTTCACAACCACTCTCAGGTCATAAGCACCATAACATTTAATGCTTGAACCATTATAATCTCTCAGAGATATATTATGATTACTTCTAATAGGCTGAATTTTTAGATTTTTAAAATCAGTCATGCTGATTAAATTGGCTTTGGAACCAGTGTCTAACTTCAATTGGACCACTGTACCGTTCACTTCAAATGGTAGCAGCCATTTGTCCTCATCAACCGCATTTATTTTAAATGGAGTATTAGTTTCCATTTCTTTTAGTGCTGGAGAATTTTTTGATGTCTCCAAAAAAATCTTCTCTGTTATTACTCCAACAAACCATGAAGTTCCATCACTGGAGAGTGTGTCTTCCACTGTGACTGATCTGGGGTAGAACTTAGATTAACAATTCTGAGCAAAGTGATTTTTTTCCCTTGCATCTGGAACAAAACTTGCCAAACACCAGGCACTGCCTTAATTTGTGCCTTTGACCACATCTTTTACACAGAAATACTTCATCCTGATCTTTAACCTGTTTGTTGATGTGCGAGGAGCTGCATGAAATTGCGGCCTTTTTTTGGAAGTTCCCAGCCTTTTTGGAAAAAGGGCAGCAACCCGACTGCTTTCCTCCAAGAAGCTCGTGAGCCTGACAAATCTTAACTGTTTGTTTGGAAGATAGCTCTGATTCCCTCAGCTACTGTTCCCTCAGCTTATTTTCATTCCCACCAAACACAATCTGGGTCCCGAACCATGGAAGATTCCACCGCAGAAAACTTACAGGTTTTAGCTTTCAACCTTAAATCAGTGATGAAATGATCTATGGACCCTCCTGTCTTCTGTAAACATGATCTAAACACATAGCACTCATAAATTCCATTCTTTCTGGGGCTGCAATGTGCATCAAATCTTCAAATTACTGCGTTAAAATTTTTACCATGCTCATTGTTTGCAAATTTAGACATATTAAACACAGCAATTGCTTCAGGCCCTGCAGCTGTTAGGAACCTTATGCGAATCTGATTGATCTCCTAAATTTACTGCAGTAAGAAACATTAAATTGCTGTTTAAACACATGTCAGTTGCTATCCACTTTACCATGAAATCTACACTCATCTGTGATTTCACCGACTCCATGTTATTAATTCTTGCAGTCTACAAAATGTTCAAATCTCTGTGGACCTTGTGGCAGGCTTGTTTTTTTCTTAGTGTTTAATAACATCCAATCCTGGTACCATGTAATGTTCTTTTCGGATGGCCTGATTTATATTACAAGAATATTTGTAGCTATAGCTATAAGCGATTTATTAACACAAAATAACAGATGAATAACAGTATAATCATGTACAAGCAACCTCTCTCTTCCAGCTCTCGAGTCAGTCTGAGGTCACCTGACTCTAACATTCACTTATATACTAATGAGACTCCTAGTGGTCAGACAGTGAATTACAATGAAAGTATGATATCATCACAGGTGTGAAGTTTCTGAATTTCCATTGAGTAACGATGCAAAGCAGCTACCAAGTTTCTGGCATTTGTTTTGGTGGCTAGCTTGAGGAAAAGATGAGATCGCTGACTAAACCAGGGTGCGAGCCTCCAAGCCTTCATAAAGGTGAGGAGATGCTGGCCAACGACCATTGAGGGGAGCAACGGGGCAACCCTGGACCTCTAGGCCATGGCTGAGAGGATGGGCAATCAACCAAAAAGAACAGAAGCTGCCAGTCCAGATAGACACATGAGCGAGAGTAGCAGTAGGAAGATGTGAAGAAGGCTAGGCGTCGTGTCTCAGGGAATCGGAGAGTAGTGGCTGGCAGAAGTGACTCAACCAGAACCAGAGGCCATCCAGACAGGGCTGGGAGAGAGAGGACTGGGCTGGGTTAGGCACCAATCAGACTGGGCAGTGAGGGTGAGACAGAGCAGCAGCAGCCAGCAAGCCAGTCATTGGGGGTGAGGCCCGATGCGACCGGGGGGGGCAGTCCTGAGATGGGGCCCATGTAAAGAGGGAGAGCGCTGCACCCCCAAATGTGTAAGTTTGCCTCTGCTCCCAGCCTCTGACCAGCAGCTCTTGGAGGTGGACATCTATCCTGCAGGACGCGAGAACTCCGAAGCCAGGCTGAGGAAGTGAGCAGCAGAAGTGTGGTCCCACAAATCAGGATACAGCACCCAAAAGATTCAGTGAGTGCAGGTAAGGTGAATGGTATCCCACTTTCAGGTGCCAAACCCCACACTGACTTTCCCAGCATTCTCCTGTACTGTATTCTTCTTACCAGCTCCTTTGGCGGTTCCTCTTATTCCCCTCTCTCCAGGAACGTCTTCACATCCTCACCTGAACTGCGAATATCCATGCTCGCCCTCAACTTATCGACATCCTGCACTTATCCCTCACCAGGATAGTCAGCCTTCACAATTGTCATGGCCTCCCTTCCACGCGATTCATTTTTCATACACAGCTCTGCTTCTCTCTTTGCACGAAAATAATGCACAATTCCAGGGAGAGGCAGAGAACCAGAAGTTGCTCTCCAGTGTAAAAGTCTCCTTTTTTAGGCAACTAATAGGTGCATACCCACCTGATCCAGAGTGAAGGGGACCTTGAATCAGGAGGCAACAGATATCAGCAATGACTTGCTGTGATAGCCTGAGTCTCAGGAGTCACTGGCTCTCAGGCATATCGAGAGAGCTAAGCCTCTGCCTATATATATTCTCTGTTGATGACATTGCCTCTTTCCAGCTGGATTTCTGTGACCACCCTTTCTGAGTGACATGTGGCAATGAAGAAAGCAGCTGGTGTTGCTTTCTTAAAACTAAATTTAGAGTACCCAATTCATTTTTTTCCAATTAAGCAGCAATTTAGCGCAGCCAATCCACCTACTCTGCGCATCTTTGGGTTGTGTGGGTGAAACCCACGCAAACACGGGGAGAATGTGCAAACTCCACACGGACAGTGACCCAGAGCCAGGATCGAACCTGGGATCTCGGCGCCGTGAGGCAGCAGTGCATAACTGCTGCGCCACCGTGCTGCCTCCAGCAGCTGGTGTTGCTGATGCAGTTCCTCCTGTTCCTCCTCAGAGGTTCACAGTTGAGCTGAATACACTGCACTGATGCTTCAGTGAAGGCTGACAGCTGGGAAATTCAGATTAAGATGAGTCAAGTACAAGGTAGGTGAAATAACTTCCAAAAAGTTGGAAATCACCTGTAAGTGATGAAATCAGGCTCTCAGAACAAGTGTTGTGTATATTGCCTGGCCAACAATGATGCGATTTCACTGTAAACTCCTCCAAGCCCTTCAGGTTAATTTATCAGTGGCTTTCTGTTGTAGTCTCACCTTGCTGACCCTGGCAAATTCCACACTGCTCGGAAAACCTAAGCACTGGCTCTGAACGCCAGAATCTTGGGTTAAGTACACAATCAATTTATTATTTAAATTACTTACGCCACAGATTCATGGGGGTCATCAGCCTCTTCCAGATATGCCCCAGCAGAACCCAGAAGTGGGAAGGATCCTGTTGGGTCTCTGACCGTTTGGCTCTTTTCAGGGCTTTAACCCCTACTCACATCCATACTCACCACCAACCCATTCCTCCCTCCACCAGTTTTAGGAGTTAAAATTCCTCCCATGGAATTAGTTGTACACATGCGGATAAATTTCTGTTCCAGAGAATACTATTTTCAGAATTTCCTGAATGACTCATTGGCGCTTGGCACACATGACGGGATACTGAGCCAGAAAGACCGGAAAGCTACCTGATTTTATTCATGATCCTGTCAGCTTATACCAGCCAGGCAGGCACTTTGGAGAAGACAGAGGAAAAAACTTCTTGCACCACTTGATTATTATTGAAAGTATACATCTGATATCAGGTGAGGGCTGGGTCAGGTTTGTGTTTGAAGCCCGCTGAGTCGGTTAGAATGAAGCAAACAAGGTATATAACATACTTTCCATGTTCCCTCCCATGATGTACAGATGTCTTAACTTTGATGGAAAGGTGGGATCCATTTTAAATGCCAGGGCAACATTGGTCAGGGGGCCAGTAGCCACAAGAGAAACCTGTAGGGTAATAAACAAATTCTTAGCACTGAGAGATGGTAAAGTTACAGTAGTCTTGTAATGTAAAATATAACATGCCACTTTCACTTTCAATTTTGCACATGGATTTGTACTAAAAATTAATTGTCATTTGATAATACAGAACTTGAGGATTGCTGAAAAAGGACATTTTGTCAAAGCTTTTCATCTTGCCTTCAGGACAATTGAAAGAATGCCAATTTCAGGGGAAACAACTTTCCACTGCACGAGAAGAGGGTACCGATTGGTTGGCAAGGGAACTCTGATTGGTGGAGGCCTTGCCATGGCGAATGCACCAGTTGATGGTGACTGATAGTTAACTGCCAAGCATTGTTTGAAATTTAAGCCAGGCAACTGGACTCAGATTGGTCAATACATTGCCCTGTAGAATGAACCAATGAATGTCTGCTAAGCTGAAATAGATCAATGTGTGTACATGTTCTTACTGTCTGCAAAGAACAGGACCCTATGTTTTAACGTTTATAGGTTCCAGTACACGCAAATGCGCCACACTGCGAGCCTGACAATTTAAAATTGGCTGTCAGTGTAATTTTTAGCATATTGAGGATTATTTAACACATGTCCAATCGTGGAATCACATCTAATATTGCACACTGTGTTTTGCGTTTGCAAGCATGGACTGGTTGGGTATGTTCTGTACTTTACCTGTTGTGAACAAAAGAAGGAACATGCTGTTTGAAACTATCTACTAGTCTTTGGGACATATGGCCCACATACCTAGCATTACACTGGCACTGAAATTCACATACCACATTACTCATTTTTACGTGATAGGCAGAATGTCATTTTGGCTTGACAGCAGCTTCCCGTTAGTGGGTAAATACCATTTGTACGACTGCATAGTTGTAGTGTGAAACAGCTAGCTTCACCTGTTGCTCAGATTTTTGAGATACCTTATCCTTCCAGGATAATCTGAGGTAGACTGGGCATTTTTCAGGGCCTAAAGTGACCACCACGTTGTTTCCCCTGACATTGATATTCTTGCGATTGTCCTGATGAGTGTACGACAAGAAGCTTTGAGAACTGTCTTATTTCAGCAATACTAAGAATTAAGTTCAGATTCGGATTTGTTCAAATTCCAGGCTGATGTTCAAATATATTTGTTCTTACTAAACAAGCTGGAGCTCTCCTTGTCACCTCACTAAATGCAACTCTTTGCAAAATTCTGATATCCCCATATTAGCAGCCACTCCCTTATCACCGAGATTTGAATGGCAATGTAGGCCATCTAGTCCTCCCAGTTAGCTAAGGGATGTTTGCTATGTCAGAATGAATTTAAGCTCCCATCTACAGGAATTGATAAGTGTGCATAGAGAGAAATTAGTTCCTTTTGTGAGGAAGTAAAGCAGTGAAAACCATTAAAATTAGATCTAAGCTGTTCGATGATGTCAGAAAACACATCTTTACACAAAGAGTAGCAGTACAAAGAACAAAGAACAGTACAGCACAGGAACAGGCCCTTTGGCCTCCAAGCCTGTACCGGTCATGATACCAACCTTTAAAAAAACCCTCAGCATTCCTTGTGCTGTATCCCTCTATACCCATCCTATCCATTTGTTTGTCAAGATGCTTTTTGAACGCTGTCAATGTATCTACTTCCACAACCTCACCTGGCAGCGTGTTCCAGGGACTCACCACCCTCTGCATAGAAAACCTGCCACGCACATCTCCTCTAAACCTTACCACACAGACCGTAAGCATATGCCCCCTGGTGACTGATCCCTCCACCCTGGGAAAGAGTGCCTGCCCATTCACTCTATCCATGCCCCTCATAATCTTGTAGACCTCTATTAGGTCACCCCTCAACCTCCGTCTTTCTTTTAAAAAAAAAATATATTTAATCAAGTTTTTTAACAAAACAATTTTTTCCCCTTACAAACAATAAACACCCCCCCCCCCCCCCCCCCCCGTAACAAAATAACACAAAATCGCCCTGAGCAAGATATGTACATGGTAAGATGATATATTTACATAGCTTTATACACTGGCTCTCGCCCATTCGTGCCAGTTTCCCCCACCCTCCATGTAATCCCCCGCTCATCCGTCCCCTCAAACAGTCCCTCGTTCCCCCCCCCAGGGTTGCTGCTGCTGCTGACCGACCTTCCTCTAACGCTCCGCGAGGTAGTCTCGGAACGGTTGCCACCGCCTGTAGAACCTCTGCGCAGACCCCCTTAAGGCAAACTTAATCCTCTCCAACTTTATGAACTCAGCCATGTCGTTTGTCCAGGCCTCCACTCCACGCTAGGGGGCTTCGCCTCCTTCCACATTAGCAAGATCCTTCGCCGGGCTACCAGGGACGCAAAGGCCAGAATGCCGGCCTCTTTCGCCTCCTGCGCTCCCGGCTCGTCCACTACTCCAAATATTGCTAGCCCCCAGCTTGGCTTGACCCGGACTTTCACCACCTGAGATATTGCTCCCGCCACTCCTCTCCAGAACCCCTCCAGTGCCGGACATGTCCAGAACATGTGGACATGGTTCGCCGGGCTCCCTGAACATCTTCCGCATCTGTCCTCTCCCCCAAAGAACCTACTCAACCTCGCCCCCGTCAGGTGTGCTCTGTGAACCACCTTAAATTGTATCAGGCTGAGCCTGGCACATGAGGAGGAGGAATTAACCCTACCCAAGGCGTCAGCCCACAAACCTTCCTCGATCTCCTCCCCCAGCTCCTCCTCCCATTTACCCTTCAACTCTTCTGCTAGCGCTTCCCCCTCTTCTTTCATCTCTTGGTGTATTGCCGAAACCTTGCCCTCCCCGACCCATACACCCAAGATCACCCTGTCTTCAATTTCTTGTGTCGGGAGCAGCGGGAATTCCCTGACCTGTCGCTTCACAAAAGCCCTCACCTGCATATATCTGAATGCATTTCCCGGGGGTAGCTCAAACTTCTCCTCCAGTGCCCCTAGGCTCGCAAATGTCCCGTCGATGAACAGGTCCCCCATTCTTCTAATCCCCGCCCGATGCCAGCCCTGGAACCCCCCGTCCATCTTCCCCGGGACAAACCGGTGGTTACCCCTGATCGGGGACCACACCGAGGCTCCCACTGCACCCCTGTGCCGTCTCCACTGGCCCCAGATACTTAACGTAGTCGCCACCACCGGGCTCGTGGTGTACTTTGATGGCGAGAGCGGCAGCGGTGCCGTCACCAGCGCCCCCAAGCTCGTTCCTTTGCAGGACGCCATCTCCATCCTCTTCCATGCCGCCCCCTCTCCCTCCATAACCCACTTATGGATCATCGGCACGTATGCTGCGCAGTAGTAGCTCCCTAGGTTTGGCAGCGCCAGCCCTCCTCGGTCCCTATTACGATCCAGGAACCCTCTCCTTACCCTCGGGGTCTTGTTCGCCCACACAAACCCCATAATACTCCTACCTACTCTCTTGAAAAAGCCCTTGGTCATCACGATGGGGAGGCACTGGAACACAAACAAAAACCTCGGAAGGACCACCATTTTGACCGACTGCACTCTACCCGCCAACGAGAGCGGCAACATGTCCCATCTTTTGAAGTCCACCTCCATTTGGTCCACCATCCTCGTCAGATTCAATTTGTGTAGGGCACCCCAGCTCCTGGCTATCTGGATCCCCAGATACCGAAAACTCCCCTCCGCCCTCCTCAGCGGCAGGTCCCCTATCCCTCTTTCCTGACCCCCTGCCTGTAGTACAAAAAGCTCGCTCTTCCCTACATTGAGCTTATAGCCCGAGAACTCCCCAAACTCCCTCAAAGTCTGCATGACCTCCACCATCCCCTCTATTGGGTCTGCCATGTACAGCAGCAGGTCGTCCGCGTATAGCGACACCCGATGCTCTTCTCCCCCGCAGACCACCCCCCTCCATTTATTAGACTCCCTCAGTGATATGGCCACGGGTTCAATCGCCAATGCAAACAACAGGGGGGACAGAGGGCACCCCTGCCTCGTTCCTCGGTACAGCCGAAAGTACTCCGACCTCCGCCGGTTCGTCACCACACTTGCCACCGGGGCGCTGTAAAGGAGCTTAACCCAGCTAATAAACCCTCCCCCGAACCCAAACCTAAGCAACACCTCCCAGAGCTACTCCCACTCTGCTCGGTCAAAGGCCTTTTCCGCGTCCATGGCTGCCACTATCTCCGCCTCTCCCTCCTCCGATAGCATCATTATCACGTTTAAGAGCCACCGCACATTTGTATTTAATTGCCTGCCCTTTACAAATCCCGTCTGGCCCTCATGTATCACCCCCGCGACACAGTCCTCAATCCTCGTGGCCAGCACTTTTGCCAATAGCTTAGCGTCCACATTAAGGAGCGAAATCGGCCTGTACGATCCACATTGCAGTGGGTCCTTGTCTCGCTTCAGAATCAAGGAAATTGTCGCCTCCGACATTGTCGGGGGCAGGGTCCCCTCCTCTCTTGCCTCGTTAAAGGTCCTCACTAGTAGCAGGGCCAACAGGTCCGCATACTTTCTATAGAACTCCACCGGGAACCCGTCCGGCCCCGGGGCCTTCCCCGCCTGCATGCTCCCCAAACCCTTACTCAGCTCCTCCAACCCGATTGGTGCCCCCAAACCAGCCACCTCTTGCTCCTCCACCCTCGGGAACTGCAGTTGGTCCAGGAATCTTCTCAAACCCTCTTCCCCCCCTGGGGGCTGGGATCTGTACTGCTCTTCATAGAAGGCCTTGAATACCTTGTTTATTTCCGTTGCACTCTGGGCCATGGCTCCCCCACCATCTTTGACTCCCCCTATTTCCCTCGCTGCCGCCCTCTTACGGAGCTGGTGTGCCAGCATCCGACTGGCCTTTTCCCCGTACTCGTAGGTCGCCCCCTGCGCCTTCCTCCACTGTGCCTCCGCCTTCCCCGTGGTCAGCAGGTCAAACTCCGTCTGGAGCCGTCGCCTTTCCCCAAGTAATCTTTCCTCCTGTGCCTCTGCGTATCTCCTGTCCTCTCGCAAAATCTCCCCCACTAACCTCTCCCTTTCCCTGCCCTCTGTCTTCTCCCTATGAGCCCTGATGGAGATTAGCTCTCCCCTGACCACCGCCTTCAACGCCTCCCATACCACCCCCACTCGCACCTCCCCGTTGTCGTTGGCCTCCAGGTACCTTTCAATACACCCCCTTACCTTCCCACACACCACCTCATCTGCCAGCAGTCCCACATCCAACCGCCACAGCGGGCGTTGGTCCCTCTCCTCTCCCAGCCCCACTTCCACCCAGTGCGGGGCATGGTCCGAAATGGCTATGGCTGAATACTCCGTCCACATCACCCTCGGGATGAGCGCCCTGCCCAGCACAAAGAAGTCTAGCCGGGAGTATGCCTTATGCACGTGGGAGAAGAAAGAAAATTCCCTGGCCTGTGGTCTTGCAAACCTCCATGGGTCCACTCCCCCCATCTGGTCCATAAACCCCCTGAGCACCCTGGCCGCTGCCGGCCTCTTTCCCGTCCTTGATCTGGAGCGGTCTAGTGCTGGATCCAGCACTGTATTAAAGTCCCCTCCCATTATCAATCCTCCTACCTCCAGGTCCGGGATGCGCCCCAACATGCGCTTCATGAATCCAGCATCATCCCAGTTCAGGGCGTATACATTTACCAACACTACCCATGTCCCTTGCAACCTACCACTCACCATCACGTATCTCCCTCCATTGTCCGTTACGACAGTCTTGGCCTCAAATGACACATGTTTTCCCACCAGAATTGCCACCCCTCTATTTCTCGCGTCCAGTCCCGAGTGAAATATCTATCCTACCCATCCCCTTCTTAACCTAACCTGGTCCGCCACCTTCAGGTGTGTCTCTTGGAGCATTGCCACGTCTACCTTCAGTCCCTTCAAGTGCGCGAACACTCGAGCCCTCTTCACCGGTCCATTCAGGCCCCTCACGTTCCACGTTATCAGCCGGATTGGAGGGGACTCTCCCCCCGCCGACTAGCCATCTCCTTTTCTGGGCCAGTCCCGTGTTCGCGTCTCCCTCACCCTCCAGGCCCCCAACCGGGGGACCTCCGTCCTGGCCACCTCTTCTGTGTCCCATTCCCTTTCGGCCAGTGCAGCAGTAACCCTGTTTCCCCCCCTTCCCCCCCTCCCCCCCTTCCCTCCCCCCAGCTAGATCCCTGTCTAGCTTTTTTTGCTCCCCCCATATCACTCCCGTAAGTCAGCTGATGCCTGCTGACCCCGGCTTCCCCCGCCATCCCTTTGACCCCCCCCATGTGGGAATCTCCCCATCAGTAGACGTTCCTACGTTCCCCCTCCCACCTTTCTTCCCGCGCGCGGGAGAAAAACCCCGCGCTTTCCAGAGCCTGCCCGCCCCCCCGACGCAGCTTCTGTTGCGGCCTTGTCTCTCGTCCTCAGCCCATATAACATTCCCTGCGCGTGCTTGCCCCCCTATATACAACCACCATCATACTTTAACCCTCAAATACCCCCCACCCTCACAAACCCTCAATTAGAGTCCAACTTTTCAGTTAGTATAAAGGTCCACGCCTCTTCGGGCGTTTCGAAGTAGTGGTGTTGGCCGTTATATGTGACCCACAGTCGCGCTGGCTGCAACATTCCAAATTTCACTCCTTTCCGATGCAGCACCGCTTTGGCCCGGTTGAAACCTGCTCTCCGCTTAGCGACCTCCGTGCTCCAGTCCGGGTATATTCTGATCTCAGCATTGTCCCACTTGCTGCTCCGCTCCTTCTTGGCCCATTTCAGGACCCTCTCTCTGTCTGTGAACCGGTGAAATCTCACCACCATCGCCCTTGGCGGCTCGTTTGCCTTGGGCTTCCTCGCCAGCACCCGGTGCGCCCCTTCCAGCTCCAGCAACCCCGGATCCTCAGATTGTTTCTCCTCGACCTGTTCTCCAGGTCTTCGAGTCTTCCCGCCCATGTCTTGTGTAGCGCCTCGTGTCGCTCCACTTTCACCGCCAGGCCCAAGAGCTCATCCTCATTCTCACTCACTTTTTCCTGGATCTCCTGGATATTCACCTCGTGGGCTTTCTGGGTTGCCCCAAGTCCTTCAATTGCCAGCATAGGCACCACCATCTCCTTGCGCAGCTCCTCAAAGCAGTGCTTGATGAATTCTTGCATCTCCTCTTTGTCCCTGGCCGCCGCCATTTTGTTTGTTTTCCCCCTCTTCTCCCGCTGCTCCAGTGCCGTTTTTTTGGCCATTTCGCTGCGGGTCCGGTCCGTACAGGTCAGTGGGGGACCTCTCTCCTCTCTTCCCCATGGGTTGGCTATGTAAAAAGTTCCATTGGGACTCTTCTATCGAGCCCGAAAGTCCGTCTTCACGGGAGCTGCTGAATCGTGCGGCCTAGCTCCGCATAGCCGTAACCGGAAGTCCAACCTCCGTCTTTCTAATAAAAACAGTCCGAGTCCATTCAGCCTTTCCACATAGCTAACACCCTCCGGACCAGGCAACATCCTGGTAAACCTCCTCTGCACCCTCTCCAAGACCTCCACATCCTTCTGGTAGTGTGAAGACCAGAATTGTGCGCAATATTCCAAGTGCGGCCTTACCAAGGTTCTATACAACTGCAGCATGACATGCCAGTTTTTATACTCGATGCCCCGTCCAATGAAGACAAGCATTCTGTATGCTTTCTTGACTACCTTGTCCACTTGTGTTGCCACCTTCAAAGATCTGTGGACCTGCAAGCCCAGATCTCTCTGACTTTCTATATTCCTAAGAGACTTGACATTTAATCTGGAGATTTGAAGAAATAGAACATGTTGCGCCGACCTGTGAAACCACTCTAAAGCCCATCTACACTATTCCCTTATCATCCATATAAATCACTTTGCTTTTAAGAGGCAGGCAACTTCATAAAATCTTAAAACACTGGAGGTCATTCTGTCCATTATGCTAATACTGGCCCTTCTGAAAGAGCTCTCCAACTAGTCTCAAGCGGCGATCGGCTAGCACAGTTGACCGAATGGCTGGTTCGTGATGCGCAGTAATGCCAGCAGCACGGGTTCAATTCCCATACCGGCTGAGGTTATCCATGAAGGCCTGCCTTCTCTTTTTTTTAAATAAATGTTTTATTAAAGTTTTTCCAATCAGTGTTTTTACTTAACAAAAATAGAAATACAGATGGTAATAGAAAATAGCAATAAGCATAGCCCAAAGCTTACAATAAAACGAATTACAAAACAGAATTTTTGTTTTTTTAAACAGAACAAGGTGGGTTTTGTCTCCATGCCCAACTCACATTATATCAACAGTACCCCCCCCCCCCGCCCCACCAGAACCCCCCCCCCAGGATGTTGCTGTTGCTGACACTTACTGCTCCCCTAGAAAGTCAAGGAAAGGTTGCCACTGCCGGGAGAACCCCATCAATGACCCTCTCAAGGCAAACTTTATTCGCTCCAGGTTGAGGAACCCTGCCATATCGCTAACCCAGGTCTCCACGCTCGGGGGTTTCGAGTCCCTCCACATTAACAAAATCCGTCTCCGGGCTACCAGGGAGGCAAAGGCCAGTACCTCGGCCTCTTTCGCTTCCTGCACTCCCGTTCCTCCGCCACCCCAAATATCGCTACCGTTGGACTCGCCTCGAGCGTCCAAAACCCGAGACATCACCCTTGCAAACCCCTGCCAGAATCCTTTAAGCGCCGGGCATGCCCAAAACATATGGGCATGATTCGCCGGACTCCCTGCACACCTCGGGTACCTGTCCTCCACCCCAAAAAACTTACTCATTCTTGCCGCCTTCTCTGTGTAAAAGCAGCTATAACTAGATCAATTGAAAACTTCAAAGCTGAGGTGGTAAATTTTTGTTTTTTTATCTTTAATGGGATGCGCGTATGACTGACAAGGCTAGCATTTGTTGCCCATCCCAAAATGCCCTTGAGTCAACTGGCATGCTAGGCCACTTCAGAAAGCAGTTAAGAGTCAACTACATTGTTGTGGGTCTGGAATCACATGTAGGTCAAACCAAGAGAGAACGGTAGATTTTCTTCCCTAAAGGACATTAGTGAACCAGAGGGGTTTTTATAGCAATTGATAAGAGTTGTCATGGTGACCATTACCAAGACCAGTTTTTCAGTTCCAGGCTATTAATTGAATTTAATGGTGGAAATTGAACACTTGTCCCCAGACCACTAACCTGAGCTTCCAGATGACCAGTTCATTGCGTTACTACCATGCCACTGTCTCCCCACCAGTGTTAGCTAAGGGGATGAAGGATTTCAGAACCAAGATAGTTAGATGATGTTAGGATACCTATATAATTGAATAGCAGAAAAGGTTTTGAGGGCCGATTCGTAGAATCGGGGGCGAATCATAGAATCCCTACAGTGCAGAATGAGGCCATTCAACCCATTGAATCTGCACTGAACGTCTGAAAGAGCACCCAACCTCGCCCACTCCCTGCCCTATCCCCGCAACATCATAACCTAACCTCCACAGCTATGGACTCTTAAGGGGAAATTTAGCAAGGCCAATCCACCTGACCTGCACATCTTTGGACTGTGGGAGAAAACCGGAGCACCTGAAGGAAACCCATGCAGAGAGAGTGTGCAAGCTCCACACAGACAGTCCAAGGCCAGCATTTCTCCTGGGTCCCTGGCGCTGTGAGGCAGCAATGCTAACCACTGTACCATTGTGCCTTCTGAATGGCCTACTCCTGTTCCTCTATTCCACTGATTATTTCCTGTTAAACATACATCTCACCTGACCAGCTTGCTCATTGGCTATTCTTATCAAGGCATTCACTGCATGTTCAGCTTGTATGTGTTCCAACCCTGGAGCACTCGGGTCTGGAGCATCACCCAGACCATCCTCTCCATGGTAATGATCAGCATTTAGCTGACTTCCAAGAAGAGAGTTACCTTCACCTCGGAACACAGGAATCTGCAATTATAAGGAAAATAATTAATAGGTCTTCTGGGGATGAACTGCAATGATTGCTATATGTAATGACATTGTATAAACACAGGAGGCAGAATATTTCAGATGGCGGGATTTCTCACTCGTACCCAAAGTATTGAAGGGGAATCCGTGTCCACTGATCCCGGCTGCCCTGCAGACATTTTATGCTCCACTGGGCATTAATTGCCTATGGTCAAGAGTTCTGCCTCCATCTGGGGTGTAAGCCCTGGCCTATAGTGGCCACAGTTGGGCTACAGGAAGTCCCTGAGGAAGAGGACATTATGGATGCTGGACTTTAGGTAAGCCTGTGGCATCAGCAGAGCCTGGCTGGCAGGCCCATCCAAGGGAGTGGGGATGAGGGGGCAGGCAGGAGCTGGGTTTGAAAGCCAGTGGAGGGAAGGGTAAAGGGGGAGTATGAATTTGTAGGGTGATGCCTCCGATGGGCACAGGGGATCCCCAAAAGATGTTTCCTCCACCAAATACCAGCCCCCAAAAAGCAGCCGGGCTATCCACCTGGCGTGGACCTTCCCCTACCATGAGTAATATAGCAGCGGCGGTGGGATGTGATATTTAAGCAGCCATTAATTAGCAACTTAAGAGCGTCAATAGGACTAAAGGTGAGTGAATTACCTGATGCCTCCATCAGCCACCCTCCCTTAAGATGGGAGAGAGGTCAGGTGGGCAGGTAAATGGCATGCAAACCATGTGCTGTATTTTACGAGTCCCCTGCCTTCAAACCCACAGCCAGGGGATTGTAAAATTTCATCCATGTACTCTGCTCTGTAGGGAATGTGCCAACTGTCATGATATGCAAACATGCAGCTAATGAACACATAGAATAGGACACGACGAATGAGCAGTCAGGAGACTCCAGGGTGGTATCTCACTATAAAAGGGATGAAGCACTCACACCCCACCTCTTTCCACAGACCAACATCTACAGAGTGAGACAGGATGTATCCTCAGCATCACACCCCAGCACGTGGCTCAGAGCAAGGCTGGTTCAGTTAGACTGAGTTACTACATTTAGATTAGCAGAGAGTCAAACTCATTGAGAACTGCGCTAATAGTTCAATAAAACACATTGAACTCACTTCAAAGTCTGGAGCATCTTTTACTCAAAACTGCATCAAGTGGCAGCTTGTGTTATTCCAAATTACATAACACAACACCATCAGGCAGAATTTCTGGTCACCAGGCTTGCCCAATGCTGACATTATCGCAAATTGCAGGTAGAAAGTCACTTACAAAGGACAGATAGATGTCTGTACTGTCATTCACACTGCCTGACTATTTGTCTTTCCAGACTCTTGCTGCTTTTTAGGGTGGGAGGAAGAAACAGGCCTCAGAAATAAATCTCCTTCCCTCCTTTCTCCTCCAGTCGCCTTCCTAAAGTCAATCATTCACTCAGAGATTGACTGATAGTGAGAAATATATATCCGACCCCATCTTCTACATTGTGCAGCATTTTTTATGTTGGCCACAGGAATGGCAGGACGATTGAGATTTTTAATGGGGCACATCATCTCACCGGTAATGCATCTTTTATTGAGGTCATGGTGGGAGGGGGTGAGTACAAGAAACAATTGCCTCATCAGAGTTTTTGAACCTTGGAATGTAGTTCTATATCAAATGATCACCCCTTACCTCTCTTCCTCTATTCCTATCATGATGTCTACACTGGTTCTGCCTTCCTAGGGCCCGATATTTCAATGCAATTTTTCATTTACATTGTTACACGAGGCAAGCAGAGAAAATCTTACTCTTTCGTACAGAATCTTTAATTCTGAATATCTGATTGAACAAAAATATGTGCACATTTGAAAAGTAAAAAGCATTTTAAAGTACTGTAATGCGGTCTGAACCTAGAAATTTTTAAAATAACAATTCATGAGGGTTGTCAAGATTTAGAAACAGCTGTTCCAAGGTTTGTGAAATTCATGTACATAATTGAACTATAATCAGATATTATGGAGACATTAGAATGGACCAATATGATGTATCTATTGGCCCTTGGTAATTCTAGGAATATTCAAAGAACTAGGCACCTTTATCCATAGCTTTCATCACATACCTCTGTCCTCTGGCAAACCTTTAGCACCCGAAGTACATTTTTGCACACATTTTCAATTTTTGTGTTTCCGTGAGTACATGTTATACCCAGGATCTGCACATTAGGAGCAGCAAGAGCCATCATCAAGGCTTGGGCATCATCCACTCCACAGTCGAGATCTACAAGCAACAGTTTCTTTGCCATCTCAGAATCTGTGGCAATAAAAAATGTATGGGATTGAGCATAAAATGGTAACTTGTGGCTGATTCGACCGTACATACATACGAACATATGAATTAGGATCGAGTATGACATTCAACCTCTCAAGTCTGCTCTGCCATTTGATAAGATCATGGTTGATCTGATTGTGGCCTCAAGTCTTCTTTCCTGTTTTCCCTCTATACCCTTTCATTTTCTGGTCAGTCAAGAATCTATCTAACTCAGCATTAAAAATTATCAATGACCCTGCTTCCACTAGTCTCTGAGGGAGAGAAGTCCACAAATCAACAACCACAGGATATAATAATTAATAATCCCCAAGATTCACATCGAACACAGAACCGTACTGAGATAGAGAAACACAGGATTCACATCGAACACAGAACCACACTGAGATAGGGAAACACAGGATTCACATCGAACACAGAACCACACTGAGATAGGGAAACACAGGATTCACATCGAACACAGAACCACACTGAGATAGGGGGACACAGGATTCACACCGAGCACAGAACCACATTGAGATAGGGAAACACAAGATTCACATCGAACACATGACCACACTGAGATAGGGAAACACAGGATTCATATTGAACACAGAACCACACTGAGATAGGGGACACAGGATTCACATCCAACACAGAACCGCACTGAGATAGGGGGACACAGGATTCACATCGAACACAGAACCACACTGAGATAGGGAAACACAGGATTCACATCGAACACAGAACCACACTGAGATAGGGAAACACAGGATTCACATCGAACACAGAACCGCACTGAGATAGGGGACACAGGATTCACATCAAACACAGAACCACACCGAAACTGGGAAACACAGGATTCACATTGAATACAGAACCACACTGAGATAGGGTGACACAGGATTCACATCGAACACAGAACAACACTGAGATAGGGAAACACAGGATTCACATCGAACACAGAACCACACTGAGATAGGGGGACACAGGATTCACATCAAACACAGATCCGCACTGAGATAGGGAAACACAGGATTCACATCGAACACAGAACCGCACTGAGATAGGGAAACACAGGATTCACAACGAACACAGAACCAAATTGAGATGGGGGACACAGGATTCACATCAAACACAGAACCTCACTGAGATAGGGGGGACACAGGATTCACATCGAACACAGAACCACATTGAGATGGGGGACACAGGATTCACATCAAACACAGAACCTCACTGAGATAGGGGGGACACAGGATTCACATCGAACACAGAACCACATTGAGATGGGGGACACAGGATTCACATCGAACACAGAACCACATTGAGATGGGGGACACAGGATTCACATCAAACACAGAACCACACTGAGATAGGGAAACACAGGATTCACATCGAACACAGAACCACACGGAGAGAAAAAATTATTTTCATCTCCATCTTAAATGGAGTTTCCTTGGGCCGGTTTTTCTGTTTCTGAGACTAAGTGTTGACGCCAATGCAGAATTTGTGGACTTTCACGATAGCTAAACTTGCGCCACACCTGGATCGATTCCTTTACTGTTAAGGTGCGGGCACCGGCGCCGTGTGGAACACAATCGATTCCAATGGTGCGGGTTTCCCCGGGTCCGTGATTGACACTTGGGAAGCTGACGAGCTGCAGCCAATATACACATTACAATCCCCACACACACTTATCCCAGCCAACAAGATGGCACAGGTTGTGCTGGGGTGCGTCCATGCAGCTGATGGGTCAGCTGGGGCCAGGAGGCACCCGGGGGGTGGCCTGGGAGGACACCTATACGACCCGTGGCACTAAGTTCACAGTGGGCTGTTAGCGATGTGCGCAGTTGCATGGCTGCCTTACCGGCTGCGGCAATGGTGTTCCGTGCCTGTCCACCCCGATACCACAGCTCACCTCCTGCCACCCCCTGCTACTACCCACGGCCAGCAGCAAAAATGACAGCAAACCATGGTGATGTTGGACACTTTCCATACCCCCCTCTCTTTCCCTCAGCAGCCACGACGCCGGTTTCATGATATTTGAAAGCACAAGTCAACCGCACTGTTGGGAACTTGGCCCATCGGATGCGGAGAATCGCGGAGGCCCCGGAGAACACCGGGTCGACCCCCCTCGAGCGGCACGGTATCACAGTGGTTAGCACTGTTGCTTCACAGCGCCAGGGACCCGGGTTCGATTCGGCTGGGTCACTGTCTGTGCGGAGACTGCACGTTCTCGCCGTGTCTGCATGGGTTTCCTCCTGGTGCTCCGGTTTCCTCCTACAAGTCCCAAAAGATGTGCTATTAGGTGAATTGGACGTTCTGAATTCTCCCTCAGTGCACACGAACAAGCGCCGTCGTGTGGCAACTAGGGGATTTTCACAGTAACTTCACTGCAGTGTTAATGTAAGCCTGCTTGTGACAATAATAAAGATTATTATTATTAATGATATGCAAACGGTGTTTACTGTGCGTGCGTTACGGAACGCATTAAGGCAGCGATTTGGAGTCAAATTAGCGCCCACTGCGATTTTTGCGTCGGAATCTATTCTCCGTCCAATCGCTTTTCCCGATTTTGGTGTCGGCCAACGGATAATCCCGCCACTTATTTTTAAACTGGTGCTCTAGTTCTAGTCTCTCTCATAAGGAAACATCCTTTTGCACTGTCAGGTCCCCTCAGGATCGTATATGTTTCAAGAAGATCACCTCCCATTCTTCTAAACATTGGATACAAGTCTAAACTGTCCAGTCTTTCCTCAGCCTTTCCCCTTCATCCCAGGAACCATTTGAGTGAACTGCTTCTAATGCTATCATACCTGTTCTTAAGTAAGGAGATCAACATTTTACACAGTACTCCTGAGATGGTTTCACGCGATGTTCTGGAGTTAATACTCCCACATTGCTGAACATTAGTGAATGTAGGCAGCTGTAAATGTATGAACAGCAAGCATTTTTTATTTGCTGCTGACAGCAAAGTCCGGCCATTACATGTGTGAAAATTTGTTGCTGTAGTTTTATATTAACTTGACCCTATTGTGCTTGGTTAGCTGAACAATAACGAGGCAGGTTGTACTGTTTCATTCCTTTGCTCCTCAGATCCAATGTTTTCTAGACCTCACCCCCACTTTCCAATAGATTTGCTAATATGTACTTTTTCTTCTTCAAAATCAAGAATTCACTGCAAAAATGATCAATCAAAGAACAAAGAACAAAGAACAAAGAAATGTACAGCACAGGAACAGGCCCTTCGGCCCTCCAAGCCCGTGCCGACCATGCTGCCCGACTAAACTACAATCTTCTACACTTCCTGGGTCCGTATCCTTCTATCCCCATCCTATTCATATATTTGTCAAGATGCCCCTTAAATGTCCCTATCGTCCCTGCTTCCACTACCTCCTCCGGTAGCGAGTTCCAGGCACCCACTACCCTCTGCGTACAAAACTTGCCTCGTACATCTACTCTAAACCTTGCCCCTCTCACCTTAAACCTATGCCCCCTAGTAATTGACCCCTCTACCCTGGGGAAAAGCCTCTGACTATCCACTCTGTCTATGCCCCTCATAATTTTGTATACCTCTATCAGGTCTCCCCTCAACCTCCTTCGTTCCAGTGAGAACAAACCGAGTTTATTCAATCGCTCCTCATAGCTAATGCCCTCCATACCAGGCAACATTCTGGTAAATCTCTTCTGCACCCTCTCTAAAGCCTCCACATCCTTCTGGTAGTGTGGCGACCAGAATTGAACACTATACTCCAAGTGTGGCCTAACTAAGGTTCTATACAGCTGCAACATGACTTGCCAATTCTTATACTCAATGCCCCGGCCAATGAAGGCAAGCATGCCGTATGCCTTCTTGACTACCTTCTCCACCTGTGTTGCCCCTTTCAATGACCTGTGGACCTGTACTCCTAGATCTCTTTGACTTTCAATACTCTTGAGGGTTCTACCATTCACTGTATATTCCCTACTTGCATTAGACCTTCCAAAATGCATTACCTCACATTTGTCCGGATTAAACTCCATCTGCCATCTCTCCGCCCAAGTCTCCAGACAATCTAAATCCTGCTGTATCCTCCGACAGTCCTCATCGCTATCCGCAATTCCACCAACCTTTGTGTCGTCTGCAAACTTACTAATCAGACCAGTTACATTTTCCTCCAAATTATTTATATATACTACAAAGAGCAAAGGTCCCAGCACTGATCCCTGTGGAACACCACTGGTCACAGCCCTCCAATTAGAAAAGCATCCCTCCATTGCTACTCTCTGCCTTCTATGGCCTAGCCAGTTCTGTATCCACCTTGCCAGCTCACCCCTGATCCCGTGTGACTTCACCTTTTGTACTAGTCTACCATGAGGGACCTTGTCAAAGGCCTTACTGAAGTCCATATAGACAACATCTACTGCCCTACCTGCATCAATCATCTCAGTGACCTCCTCGAAAAACTCTATCAAGTTAGTGAGACACGACCTCCCCTTCACAAAACCGTGCTGCCTCTCACTAATACGTCCATTTGCTTCCAAATGGGAGTAGATCCTGTCTCGAAGAATTCTCTCCAGTAATTTCCCTACCACTGAAGTAAGGCTCACCGGCCTGTAGTTCCCGGGATTATCTTTGCTACCCTTCTTAAACAGAGGAACAACATTGGCTATTCTCCAGTCCTCCGGGACATCCCCTGAAGACAGCGAGGATCCAAAGATTTCTGTCAAGGCCTCAGCAATTTCCTCTCCAGCCTCCTTCAGTATTCTGGGGTAGATCCCATCAGGCCCTGGGGACTTTTAGCCCTGACAAATGCCTCCTTTTTCTTTTTGACGAGGCCTACAATATCACTCGTCATCCAAGGTTCCCGAAAATTGCCGTATTTATCTTTCTTCCTCACAGGAACATGCCGGTCCTGTATTCCTTTCAACTGCCACTTGAAAGCCTCCCACATGTCAGATGTTGATTTGCCCTCAAACATCCGCCCCCAATCTATGTTCTTCAGTTCCCGCCTAATATTGTTATAATTAGCCTTCCCCCAATTTAGCACATTCATCCTCGGACCACTCTTATCCTTGTCCACCAGTACTTTAAAACTTACTGAATTGTGGTCACTGTTACCGAAATGCTCCCCTACTGAAACATCTACCACCTGGCCGGGCTCATTCCCCAATACCAGGTCCAGTACCCCCCCTTCCCTAGTTGGACTGTCTACATATTGTTTTAAGAAGCCCTCCTGGATGCTCCTTACAAACTCCGCCCCGTCTAAGCCCCTGGCACTAAGTGAGCCCCAGTCAATATTGGGGAAGTTGAAGTCTCCCATCACCACAACCCTGTTGTTTTTACTCTTTTCCAAAATCTGTCTACCTATCTGCTCCTTTATCTCCCGCTGGCTGTTGGGAGGCCTGTAGTATACCCCCAACATTGTGACTGCACCCTTCTTATTCCTGATCTCTACCCATATAGCCTCACTGCCCTCTGAGGTGTCCTCTCGCAGTACAGCTGTGATATTCTCCCGAACAAGTAGCGCAACTCCGCCTCCCCTTTTACATCCCCCTCTATCCCGCCTGAAACATCTAAATCCTGGAACGTTTAGCTGCCAATCCTGCCCTTCCCTCAACCAGGTCTCTGTAATGGCAACAACATCATAGTTCCAAGTAGTAATCCAAGCTCTAAGTTCATCTGCCTTACCCGTAATGCTCCTTGCATTAAAACATATGCACTTCAGGCCACCAGACCCGCTGTGTTCAGCAACTTCTCCCCGTCTGCTCTGCCTCAGAGCCACACTGTCCCTATTCCCTAGTTCTCCCTCAATGCTCTCACCTTCTGACCTATTGCTCCCGTGCCCACCCCCCTGCCATACTAGTTTAAACCCTCCTGTGTCATAAAACAAATAAACAAGAAACTCAGAACAAAATGTCTCATATGAACCAGTTGGGTGAGGTTGGGAAATTTGCCATTTCCATCTTTTTAAAACTTGCCTCTCAACAACCTCAACCGTAACAAGTTGGAGAAACTTGCCTTCAGTAGAAGTTGAAAATGGGCAAATGCAAATTGGCAGCCTGCTGGTAGATGTTCTCTTCAAGAATGACAAACAGTTTGTTAGCATACCTGCAATTGGCAGGTCGCTGAATAATTTAATTTCTCGATGGAATCATTCAAACATTAAGCATCCAATTTAAATATTCAAGGGAGCTGTTTTTGACGTTCCAGAAAGAGACCCTGAATTTAAAAGTGGGACCAACACATGCTCAGATAGACCACCCGCTATCCCACTGAAAAATTGCTATGCTTTGCACCTCTGTGAAACCCGAGGATCAATTCCGTTTCTCTGCTCTTCCAGCACAGCACAGCCTCGCTCAGGAACCAGGAATTTTAGTCACCCGAGTCCCTGATTTTACTCTCTCTTGGTGGTCAGGCGTTCAGCAATCAGATTGTTTCATCCAACAATGTACTTTCAATCTCCCTGACTGCCAGTTATTTTACATCACATTGTAATCATTCAAAACAATTGAGCCAAAATTATGAACCGTTTAAGAATTAAGCACCAACACAGCATAAAACTTACTTGGTAGAGAAGGTTGTAAAGTTAGTGAGTCCAAGCACAAGGTATCAATCAAAAGTGTTCTGTTGTTTTTTTTTTGTCTCCTTAGAGATCAGCAGATACATAACTTTCAACATTGCTCAATTGTTGATCTTGCACAAATATTTGCAATAGATTTCCTCACAAGGTAGGTGTGAACACATTTTTTCTGGGTATTATACTTTGGATGGATTTATCCAGCAGTTTTGTACTTAACTAATTTACAGCTTTGTAAAAAAAATGTTTTTCAAGGTTCCTCATGGCAGATTGACACAAAAGGTAAAGTCACATGGGATCAGAGGTGAGCTGGCAAGCTGGATACAGAACTGGCTCGGTCATAGGGTAGCAGTGGAAGGGTGCTTTTCTGAATGGAGGGCTGTGACAAGTAATGTTCCACAGGAATCAGTGCTGGGACCGTTGCTGTTTGGAGTATTTATAAATGATTTGGAGGAAAATGTAACTGGTCTGATTTGTAAGTTTGCGGACGACACAAAGGTTGGTGGGGGTGCGGAGAGTGATGAGGATTGTCAGAGGATTCAGCAGGATGAGGATGGTTTGGAGACCTGGGTGGAGAAATGGCAGATGGAGCTTAATCCAGACAAATGTGAGGTAATGCATTTTGGAAGGTCTAATACAGGTGGGAAGTATACAGTAAATGGCAGAACCCTTAGGAGCATTGACAGGCAGATAAATCTGGGCGTACAGGCCCACAGATCACTGAAAGTGGCAACGCAGGTGGATAAGGTAGTCAAGAAGGTATACTGCAAGCTTGCCTTTATCGGTCGGGGCTTCTTGGTGTGAGGTCGTGATTTCTGGGAGGTAAGTCTTTCCTTTAAAAACACTTACCGTCACAGGAGCAGGCCTTTGGATTTCGGCGGGAGCGGTGCTCAAGTGATTTCTGGGAGGTAAGTCTTTCCTTTAAAAACACTTACCTGGTCCTGTTTCTGTTCTTCTTTTCTGTTTTATTTTTATTTTTTTAAATATAAGCTGGGAAGCGGAAGTTCGACCCGCGGACTTCTGGGAAGGCCCCCCCCCAACCAATAAATTCTGGTGGAGAGGTAACCTGAGACACTACACGTGTAGTGTCTCCCACCCACCCTCCTCCTCTAACCTAATAATAAGATCCATTGGTGTGAGGTAAGTGCCATATTATATTATTATTATTAGCATTATTATATTATATTATTAGCATTGCGCAGGTCAAGGAGACACAGCCTGAGTGAGAGAGATACAGACAGTGAGAATTTGGTAGTTTGGTGCAGTGAGGTAACCAGGAAAGGTAACTGGTTAATCTAATTGTGCTGTTTTTCAGTTAAAAGTGCAGGGTAGATTAGTGTCTGATTGGCTGAAGCTGCCCCCACCATAAACTTAAATTAAACTAATTAATTAATTAGTGATGGCTGGTCAGGTGATGTGCTTGAGCTGCTTGATGTGGGAGCTGGCAGATCCCATTGCGAGCTGCAGCGACCACATCTGCAGTAAGTGTTGGTTGCTCGAAGAGCTCCGGCTCAGAGTTGATGAGCTGGAGTCTGAGCTTCAAACCCTGAGGCACATCCGGAAGGGGGAGACTTACCTGGACACTGTGTTTCAGGAGGTAGTCACATCTGTCAGAGTAAGTAGTTTAAATCATGCCAGTGGCCAGGGACAGCAGGGTGTGACTGCAAGTCAGGCAGGTAAAGGGAACCAGCAGTCAGGAACTCGAGCCTCAGCCCTTGACTCTGTCCAACAGGTATGAGGCACTTGCTCCCTGTGTGGATGGCGAACAGGGTTGCAGGAAGGATGAGTCAGCTGACCAAGGCACCATGGTTCAGCAGGCCATTCAAGGGGAGGGAGTAAATAGGCAAGTTGTAGTTGTAGGGGATTCTATTATCAGGGGGATGGATAGTATCCTTTGTGAGCAGGATAAAGAGTCCCGCATGGTATGTTGCCTGCCCGGTGCTAGGGTGCGGGACATCTCTGACCGGCTTGAAAGGATACTGGAGAGGGAGGGGGAGGATCCAGTTGTTGTGGTCCATGTCGGTACCAACAACATAGGCAAGTCTAGGAAAAAGGACCTGCTTTGAGATTATAAAGAGCTAGGATTCAAATTAAAAAACAGGTCCTCGAGGGTCATAATCTCCGGATTACTGCCCGAGCCACGTGCAAATTGGCATAGGGAGGCAAGAATAAGGGAAGTTAACACATGGCTGAAAGAGTGGTGTGGGAATGAGGGGTTCCTTTTCATGGGAAACTGGCATCAGTTTTGGGACAGGGGGGACCTATACCGTTGGGATGGTCTCCACCTGAACCGAGCTGGGACCGGTGTTCTGGCAAAAAGAGTAAATAGGGTGGTCAATAGGACTTTAAACTAAAGATTGGGGGGGAAGGGAAAGTCAGGGAACCAAGAGGTGAAGTAATCTGCGGGGAGCGTAGCTGCTTAGGAATACAAAAAAACACGAACAGACAAAACTCAAGAGTGGTTACGATTGTCCCCATCCCACAAAATATGACACAGTGTATGGAAAGGCTCAGTAAACCAAGGTCCACCACACTAAGAAAACAAAAAGGGACGGTCAATAGAGAATTAAAGGTGCTATATTTAAATGCGCGCAGTGTACGGAACAAGGTAGATGAGCTTGTGGCCCAGATTGTGACTGGCAGGTATGATGTGGTAGGCATCACAGAGACATGGTTGCAGGGGGTTCAGGACTGGCATTTAAACATCCAGGGATTCACAACCTATCGAAAAGACAGAGAGGTGGGCAGAGGGGGCGGGGTTGCCTTGTTAATTAGGAATGAAATTAAATCAATAGCACTAAACGACATAGGGTCAGATGATGTGGAGTCTGTGTGGGTAGAGTTGAGGAACCACAAAGGCAAAAAAACCATAATGGGAGTTATGTACAGGCCTCCTAACAGTGGTCAGGACCGGGGGCACAAAATGCCCCACGAAATAGAAAGTGCATGCCAGAAAGGCAAGGTCACAGTGATCATAGGGGACTTCAATATGCAGGTGGACTGGGTAAATAATGCTGCCAGTGGTCCCAAGGAAAGGGAATTCATTAAATGTTTACAGGAGGGCTTTTTGGAACAGCTTGTGATGGAGCCCACGAGCGAACAGGCCATTCTGGACTTAGTGTTATGTAATGAGCCAGACTTGATTAAAGATCTTAAAGTAAGGGAGCACTTAGGAGGCAGTGATCATAATATGGTCGAATTCAATCTCCAATTTGAAAGAAAGAAGGTAGAATCAGATGTAAAGGTGTTACAGTTAAATAAAGGTAACTACAGGGGCATGAGGGAGGAACTGACGAAAATCGACTGGGAGCAGAGCCTAGTGGGAAAGACAGTAGAACAGCAATGGCAGGAGTTTCTGGGAGTAATTGAGGACACAGTACAGAGGTTCATCCCAAAGAAAAGAAAGGTTATCAGAGGGGGGATTAGGCAGCCATGGCTGACAAAGGAAGTTAGGGAATGCATCAAAGCAAAAGAGAAAGCCTATAATGTGGCAAACAGTAGTGGGAAGTCAGAAGATTGGGAAGACTACAAAAACAAACAGAGGATAACAAAGAGAGAAATAAGGAAAGAGAGTATCAAATTTGAAGGTAGGCTAGCCAGTAACATTAGGAATGATAGTAAAAGTTTCTTTAAATACATTAAAAACAAACGGGAGGCAAAAGTTGACATTGGGCCGCTCCAAAATGACGCTGGTAATTTTGTGATGGGAGACAAGGAAATAGCTGAGGAACTGAATAAGTACTTTGCGTCAGTCTTCACAGTAGAAGACATGAGTAATATCCCAACAATTCCGGAGAGTCAGGGGGCAGAGTTGAATATGGTAGCCATCACAAAGGAGAAAGTGTTTGAGAAACTAAGAGGTCTAAAAATTGATAAATCTCCGGGCCCAGATGGGCTACATCCTAGAGTTCTAAAGGAGATAGCTGAAGAAATAGTGGAGGTGTTAGTTATGATCTTTCAAAAGTCACTGGAGTCAGGGAAAGTCCCAGAGGATTGGAAAATCCCTGTTGTAACCCCCTTGTTCAAGAAGGGAACAAGGAAAAAGATGGAAAATTATAGGCCAATTAGCCTAACCTCGGTTGTTGGCAAGATTCTAGAATCCATTGTTAAGGATGAGATTTCTAAATTCTTGGAAGTGCAGGGTCGGATTAGGACAAGTCAGCATGGATTTAGTAAGGGGAGGTCGTGCCTGACAAACCTGTTAGAGTTCTTTGAAGAGATAACAAATAGGTTAGACCAAGGAGAGCCAATGGATGTTATCTATCTTGACTTCCAAAAGGCCTTTGATAAGGTGCCTCACGGGAGACTGCTGAGTAATATAAGGGCCCATGGTATTCGAGGCAAGGTACTAACATGGATTGACGATTGGCTGTCAGGCAGAAGGCAGAGAGTTGGGATTAAAGCTTCTTTTTCGGAATGGCAACCGGTGACAAGTGGCGTCCCGCAGGGTTCAGTGCTGGGGCCACAGCTGTTCTCTTTATATATTAACGATCTAGATGACGGGACTGGGGGCATTATGGCTAAGTTTGCCGATGATACAAAGATAGGTGGAGGGGCAGGTAGTATGGAGGAGGTGGGGAGGCTGCAGAAAGATTTAGACAGTTTAGGAGAATGGTCCAAGAAATGGCTGATGAAATTCAACGTGGGCAAGTGCGAGGTCTTGCACTTTGGTAAAAAGAAGAGAGGCATGGGCTATTTTCTAAACGGTGACAAAATTCATAATGCTGAAGTGCAAAGGGACTTGGGAGTCCTAGTCCAGGATTCTCTAAAGGTAAGCTTGCAGGTTGAGTCCGTAATTAAGAAAGCAAATGCAATGTTGTCATTCATCTCAAGAGGCTTGGAATATAAAAGCAGGGATGTACTTCTGAAGCTTTATAAAGCATTAGTTAGGCCCCATTTAGAATACTGTGAGCAATTTTGGGCCCCACACCTCAGGAAGGACATACTGGCACTGGAGCGGGTCCAGCGGAGATTCACACGGATGATCCCAGGAATGGTAGGCCTAACATACGATGAACGTCTGAGGATCCTGGGATTATATTCATTGGTGTTTAGGAGGTTGAGGGGAGATCTAATAGAAACTTACAAGATAATGAATGGCTTAGATAGGGTGGATGTAGGGAAGTTGTTTCCATTAGCAGGGGAGACTAGGACCCGAGGGCACAGCCTTAGAATAAAAGGGAGTCACTTTAGAACAGAGATGAGGAGAAATTTCTTCAGCCAGAGAGTGGTGGGTCTGTGGAATTCATTGCCACAGAGGGCGGTGGAGGCCGGGACGTTGAGTGTCTTTAAGACAGAAGTTGATAAATTCTTGATTTCTCGAGGAATTAAGGGCTATGGAGAGAGAGCGGGTAAATGGAGTTGAAATCAGCCATGATTGAATGGTGGAGTGGACTCGATGGGCCGAATGGCCTTACTTCCGCTCCTATGTCTTATGGTCTTATGGTCTTATTGAGTGTAAAAATTGGCAAGTCACGCTGTAGCTGTACAGAACCTTAGTTAGGCAACTTAATTAGGAATATTGCATACAATTCTGGTCACCACATTACCAGAAGGATGTGGAGGCTTTGGAGAGAGGACAGAAGAGGTTTACCAGGATGTTGCCTGCTCTGGAGGCTATTAACTATGAGGAGAGGTTGGATAAACTCAGATTGTTTTCACTGGCGCAACGGAGATTGCAGGGCGACCTGATAGAAATCTACTAGATTATGAGTGGCATGGACAGAGTGGACAGTTAGAAGCTTTTTCCCAGGGTGGAAAAGTCAATTACATGGGAACATAGGTTTAAGGTGCGAGGGGCAAAGTTTAGAGAAGACGAGCGAGGCACATTTTTTACACAGAGGGTTGTGAGTGTCTGGCACTCGCTGCCGGGGGAGGTGGCGGAAGCAGGTACGATCGCGACGTTTAAGAGTCATCTTGACAAATACATGAGTAGGATAAGAATAGAGGGATACGGACCCCGGAAGTGCAGAAGGTTATGATTTAGACAGGCATCATGATCGGTGTAGGCTTGAAGGTCATAAGGGCCTTATCCTGTGCTGTACTGCTCTTTGAATGCTAATTGTTTCGGATTCCCCTTTGCACATAAAAATCCAAGGGTAGCAAAATTCTAATTGCGCTTCATGAAATTAGACAATGTGAGGGAATTGAATTTACTTTTTGGAATTTTGATGTTCACAAAGCTCATCTGGGACATCATTTTTCACACACGACCCTTCCTTGCTGAAGGAAACAATTCTTTATTTCTGGATGCCAACCATACTCTGACATGTAGGAAGGGAAAGAATTTATCATTAAGTTTCAGTTGTAGAACATCAATTAAAACAAAGGTTTTTGGGGTAAAAACATAAGCCTTCAAGTTGTGAAAGAAACACAATGGCCATCCATAAAAATTGAAATTTGACAGTCAAATGCTTGACTCTTGAGATTTGAAAGGCAAATATGAGAAAATGGAGGACAATTCAGCTGGAGAACAAGATTACCCAACTTTTCCTCACCTGGTTTTATCATGGGTGCTATCACAAGTCGATCTGAAACAAATTATTACACGGCATCCTTCCCACAAACAGATTATTTAAATTTCCCCAGGTAAAATGGTGTCAACTAGAAATGACAATCAAATTAAAATTATTTGGAAATGTCATTCCTGTGGTCTGCCTCATTCTCACATGAAACTGAATATAAGATAGGCATCCGGCGTTGCTAGGCAGTGCCAGAAAAGCAGGAATATGTTTAAATGTCCCCAATATAATAAATGTGAGCGGGATTCTCCGACCCCCCCCCCCCCGGCCGGGTCGGAGAATCGCCGGGGGTCGGCGTGATTCCCGTCCCCGCCGGCTGCCGAATTCTCTGGCACTGGGGATTTGGTGGGGGCGGGAATCGCGCCACAAAGGTCGGCGGCCGCTAGCAGCAGCCCCCCCCGGCGATTCTCCGGCCTGCGATGAGCCGAAGTCCTGCCCGTTCTATGCCGGTCCCGGCGGCGTAAATTGGAATTGGTCCCTTACCGGCGGGACCTGGCGACGCGGGCGGGCTCCAGGGTTCTTGGGGGGTCGAGGAGGGATCTGGCCCTGGGAGGTGCCCCCACGATGGCCCGGTCCACGGTCGGGGCCCACCGATCCGCGGGTGGGCCTGTGCCGTGGGGGCACTCTATTCCTACGCGCTGGCCGTGTATGCCTCCACAATGGCCGGCGTGAAGGTGAACCCCCCTGCGCATGGGTGGGGATGGCGACAGCAGAAGCTGATGCTACCGCGCATGCTCGGACCCGCGCCGGCCGGCGGAGTCCCTTCGGCCCCAGCTGCCGCGCGCCAAAGGCCTTCCACGCCGGCCGGTGGGGCGCAAACCACTCCGGCGCCGGAGGATTCCGCACCTTCAGGGCGGCCCGATGCCGGAGTGGTTCCCGCCACTCCACTGCGCCGTTTCTGCCCGCCTCGCCGATTCCCAGAGAATCCCGCCCCATGTTCCAGTGGAACATAAACACTGATATGAAAAAGAACTTTGCTTTATCGCCTAATCCCCATTTAATGAATTTTAAGCTTAATAAGACTTGAGTTCTTCTCCTGTCACCTTCAGCTCTGTGCTCACTTCTTTGGCTCTGCATTCATGACTCTTCTCATATTCTCTGTCACTTTAACTTTTTACTGTTTCTCAGCTCTAACAGTCTCCTCTTTACCCTGGACGTACAAGCTCTCAACACCTCCATCCCCAGCCAGGATGGATTGAGGGATCTTCACTTCTTCCTTGAATAGCAGCCCAACAGGACATTGGCACAGTGGTTAGCACTATTGTCTCACAGCACCAGGAATCCGAGTTCAACTTCGGCCTTGGGTGACTGTGTGGAGTTTGCACATTCTCCCCATGTCTGCGTGGGTTTCCTCTGGGTGCTCCTGTTTCCGCCCACTGTCCAAAGATGTGCAGGTTAGGTGTAACCCGCTCAGTAGACCCTTTTATCCATCTGCGATATTCCATCTCCAGACGGAGCACTCCCTCTGAACTCATCCTGTCTTGATCTTTTCTCTGCTCCCTGCACTCACTCCCTAACCCAGTGTGCTTCAAACTCGGGGCGGGTCGCGGGCGGGTGTCGGGAGGGTCGCGGAGCCATTGTCCGCGGTGCTCCCGAACGCGCAAATCCCTTTTGGTGGCCGGCTGCAAGTGGCCGCGAACATGTTAAAAAAAATATTCGGCCGCATTGTGCATGCGCGCACGATGATCGGGCACGCATGCGCAGTGCGGCCGCTAATTTTTTAAACGATCTCAGCTTAATCGCTCATTTGTGCATGCACAATTTATCATTTCACTTCATTGTTCCTTGATTACCTGGAGTAATTTTAAAAGGTGCTATGAAGTAAGTAGTTTATGTGTGTAATGGTCCTTTCTCCATCTATATGAGAATAAAAGGAATGCAAATCATGATTAGTCATACTCATTCTTGCATTACCTTTTTCACAATGGTATTTCCATGCTCATCTGTATACTGTTCCTCTGTAACCCTTTTTTATTCATTTATTTTATTCATTTAATTTTTTTTTCCATTTATATTATTCATTTTATTTATTTATTTTTTTACAAGTTCGGGGGGGGGTTTATTTAATAAAATTTTACGGACGAAATGCAGAGCTTTGGACAGATGGAGACTCCATACTGTCCGACACTGGAAGGCTTCACCTTCATCCAACAGGTTCCATTGGAGGAGCGTGTACGAGGGCCAAAGGGAGCGAAAACAATCTCCTCCATTTTTATCAGCAGCAAACAAGGTAAGAGAAAATGGTGGGTCGTTCAGGTTGGCCGGCGTGGGTCACGAAGGTCAGCCGGCATGGGTCATGAAGGTCGGCCAGGTTGAATCCTGAAGGTTGGCTGGTTGGTAAAAATGGGTCCCCGGAAAAAAAGTTTAAAGAACACTGCCCTAACCTGTGTCCCTCTGAACTTTCTGCACTCCGTCCTCTCAGGTTTAGCCCTGTCATTATTAAACCTGCTGACAAACCTGCTCTTGTCTGACATGCCGACTTCTACCTAGCACAGGCTTAACTCTCCTACACTCTCTCCTATCTCCCCGATCTTGGCCCCATTAATCCCTTGCTTCCAGGACAGTTACTGACCTCATCTCCTCCAGAGATGGTCCCTCCACACCACAGTATCCCCCATTCCAAACAGCCCATTAAACAGCCTTTAAACAGAAGACCAACCAGTTTCCATTGACTACCACCCTTCCCCACCTGGCTTAATTTGTTCTCTCATTGAATAACTTACCTTTTAACTCATTTTTTTTGCTCCAAATAAAATATGTTGCTGTGGATATTCACATGCGTCATAGCTATGCCTGTCTTTTTATGGGACGTGTGTAATGTTCCTTGTTCCAGTCATTCTCAGGCCCTCTCTCTCTCAACTCTTTCTCTGGTACATTGATGACTATATTGGAGCTGTTTTCTGTTCTTGTCCTAAATTGGAAAGCTTCATCAACTTTGCTTCCAATCTGCTCCTTTCTCTCACTCTCACATGGTCCCCTACAACTCTTCCTTTGTTGATGTCTTTATCTCCATTTCTGACGATAGGCTGTCAATAAGCTTTCATTATAAGCCCACTGACTTCCAAAGCTACTTCAACTACACTTCATCCTGCAGTATTGGAGGGCAGCGCCAGGGGGCAGTGCCTGGACAATGGCCATGTGCTGCCTGGGTATAACCTCTCCCCTGGGGGAATTCCTTACATGGGAGATGACACAGCGGGGAGCCCGTTAATAACATGTAAATGTATGCTAATGGCGTCCCCATTAGTGCATGAGGGGATTCCAGTTACATCACTGGCGGGGGGAAGGAACAATCGAGTGGGAATATCCCACCAGCATGAAAGCTGTTTTTGGAATCCCCCCTCAATTCTTCGCCCTCTCTGCCATTTCTGCATGCTGAAACCAAGGTGGAAAATCCACCCCCCCCCCCCAATGATTCTGTTGTTATTTTCATTATGTAAGTATTTCCATTTTGTTCTGATTCAGAAATACAGGGAAAGTATATGAATTACAAATGATCCCCCACAATGGTGTAGATTTAGATTAAGTAGGAAGAATTTAAAAAAAATTAAGTCAGACATTCTCCAATATCCACGTCCAGCTTTAATAGAAGTGGTTTGAGGGAAATGACGACCAATCAACTGTCAGGAGACAGATGGGTAAGTGAAACCTTTTAAGGACACACATCTCTAATTATATAGGTCTTTTATTTTTCACTAAAGTTGATTGAATTTCCCAGGACTTGGGAATCCATCAGGCAAAAGAAGGCAGGAAGGGCTGGATCCACTCAAAACAATTCTTGTGATTTATGAGGAACAGGAGGTTCAGCAAGGTCCAGCAAGCGTATCCCTGTACCACCACCATGACCTCTGACTCCCCATGATCTCCAGCCCCATTTCCATGTGATCTTTGATACATCAATGATCTCCCACCCACAACTGATATTTAACTCTCTTGCAATCTCCAATCTCTAACCCCCCAAACCTCTGCCGTGATTTTCAGCTCCTAATCCCAGTATCAGACCAATATGTCCCACCGTTCACCAGCAATCTCAGACTGAACTGACAACTGTTCCTCAACAGCTTTCTACTAATTAGGCAGCCAGCCTGTCAATCAACCTGGCTGGCTTAGATGCGGAGAAGGCCTTTGATAGGGTAGAGTTGAAGCGATTCAGGATTGGGCCTAAGTTTGTGTCGTGGGTTAAGTTGTTGTACAAGAAATCAAAGGCCAGCATTCGGACGAACACTGTAAGGTCTGGTTATTTTTGTTTTTTTTAGGGAACGGATCGAGGCAATGGTGCCCTATGTCCCCTCTTCTATTTGAAATAAAATGAAATGAAAATAAAATGAAAATGAAATGAAAATGAAAATCACTTATTGTCACAAGTAGGCTTCAAATGAAGTTACTGTGAAAAGCCCCGAGTCGCCACATTCCGGTGCCTGTTCGGGGAGGCTGGTACGGGAATTGAACCGTGCTGCTGGCCTGCCTGGGTCTGCTTTAAAAGCCAACTATTTAGCCCACTGTGCTAAATCAGCCCCTGCGTTGGCGATTGAGTGTTGAGGAAGTCGGACAAATGGAGGGGGATAATAAGTGGGGGCACGGAGGAGCATAGGATATTGTTATATGCTGATGACCTGTTGTTGTACATCACGGACCCGGTTCCCACAATGGGGGACATAATGGGGCTGCTACAGTAGTTTGGGCCTTTCTCCAGATACATATTGAATTCTGAGAAAAGTGAATGTTTTCCGGTCACTCCACCGGAGAAGGAAGCTAACTTGGGGGTGTTACCATGCAGCCTGATGAGTTCTTGTCATGATATTCAGATAAACATATCATGGTGCAAACACACATACACACTGATGGACAGATCAATGGACCAATCAACACACACGCAACATCACAGCCAATCACCAGTGAGAGCACACGCACTATAAAACGGGGAACACCACAGATCCCGCTCATTCCAGCAGGAGACAGCTCAGGGCACAGAGCTCACAGCATGCCACTCAGGCATACACCATGTGCTGAGTGCCTCTCTAAGATAGTGTTAGGGCTAGGTCCACAGGTTAACGGGTAAATTACGAACCACAGTCATAAGTTTACAGATGTTGTTATCAAAGAACAAAGAACAAAGAAATGTACAGCACAGGAACAGGCCCTTCGGCCCTCCAAGCCCGTGCCGACCATGCTGCCCGACTAAACTACAATCTTCTACCCTTCCTGGGTCCGTATCCCTCTATTCCCATCCTATTCATGTATTTGTCAAGATGCCCCTTAAATGTCACTATCGTCCCTGCTTCCACCACCTCCTCCGGTAGCGAGTTCCAGGCACCCACTACCCTCTGCGTAAAAAACTTGCCTCGTACATCTACTCTAAACCTTGCCCCTCTCACCTTAAACCTATGCCCCCTAGTAATTGACCCCTCTACCCTGGGGAAATGCCTCTGACTATCCACTCTGTCTATGCCCCTCATAATTTTGTATACCTCTATCAGGTCTCCCCTCAACCTCCTTCGTTCCAGTGAGAACAAACCGAGTTTATTCAACCGCTCCTCGTAGCTAATGCCCTCCATACCAGGCAACATTCTGGTAAATCTCTTCTGCACCCTCTCTAAAGCCTCCACATCCTTCTGGTAGTGTGGCGACCAGAATTGAACACTATACTCCAAGTGTGGCCTAACTAAGGTTCTATACAGCTGCAACATGACTTGCCAATTCTTATACTCAATGCCCCGGCCAATGAAGGCAAGCATGCCGTATGCCTTCTTGACTACCTTCTCCACCTGTGTTGCCCCTTTCAATGACCTGTGGACCTGTACTCCTAGATCTCTTTGACTTTCAATTCAAGAGTAATAAAACAGAGTTGTACCATCTACAACCGTGGTGGTTCGTCTGTATAGCGGAACACCCAGCACGACATGGTACCAGGAGTGGGGTCCAGCAACTGTGAGACCTATGTGCACATCTTCAGGGATCCGCCATCCTGCGCCATGGGCACCATCAGCCCGCCACAGCTGCTCCAAATCGCTGGAAACCTTGGCGTCAACTGGAAGCTGTTTAAACAGCGCTACCAGTTCTTCCTAGAAGCCACAGAAAGGGAGAATGCATCGGACACCAGGAAAATCGCCCTCCTTCTCTCCACGGCAGGGCAACACGCCATCCACATCTACAACTCCCTGGTGTTCGCGGAAGGTGAGGACAAGACGAAGTACAAGACGGTCCTTCTAAAACTTGAGCAACACTTCAGCATTGAGGTGAACAAGAGCTCCGAGAGGTACCTCTTCCAGCAGCGCCTGCAGGGTAAGGATGAGTCTTTTCAATCTTTCCTGACACACCTCCGTATCCTCGCGCAGTCCTGCGGCTATGAGGTCACCTCCGATTCCATGATTCAGGACCAGATAGTTTTTGGGGTCACCTCGGGCACCCTACGCCAGCAACTCCTCAAAATTAAGAGCCTCACCCTAGCCACCACTATCAAAGCCTGTGTCCTCCATGAAAACCTGACCAGCCGGTACTCCCAATTCCAGGCGGCCGAATCGGCACGGCAGGGGTCCTACGAGGCCGAGCGGGTCCAGTCGATCGAGTTCCTCCCGGCCCGCGACCCAAACGAGGGCGGCCATTTCGCGCACTTTCTGCGGCCTCCCGCACTTGTACACGCCAAAAGAGACGTCGACGCAGAGGTACATGACACGCAGGCGTGCTCTACGCAGGACCGAACTGCGCATGCGCGGTGGCGCAATGAACGCCATGATGTCACGACGTGTGGCAACTGTGGATCCGCACATTTAAAGCGGCAATGTCCAGCAAAGAATCGACACTGCCTCCGCTGTGGCAAGATGGGACACTACGTTGCCTGCTGTCGAGCAGCTCAACCTGCCAACGCTCCCCAATTCCGCCAGCCTCGCAGGGACGTGCGGGCCATTCAGCCTCCATACACCGAGTCATACCCTGACGACGTACAGACCGGTGATACCAACGACCGGGAAGCCTTCCGCGTTGCGATCATTGACAGGAATCGGATGTCCCCAAGTAGGACCCACCAGCCGATGCCAGTGAACAGCGTTAATCCAGGTCATGAATGGTGTGTCACCCTTACGGTCAACCCAAATTTGTCGCCCACCTACTAGGCTGGACTTATGAGCCTGTTTGCACATTGGACTCACTAAAGTGTTATGCAACAATGTTAATGTGTTTCTCTTTTTGTCATTACAGGAGTTCGTTTTCGATGTTTGATGATTGCTCTTGTTTTGTTTATGGTACAACCTCGTTGCTATGTTGCACCTGACACCTTCCTATGTATATAGTTTAGCCTCATGTACATGTTGTAGATATTGCACACACATATTCAGCCGCACTCAGTACACACCAATATTTAGTACCACAAAGGCACATATTCTTGTAAAAAGAGGGGATGTCATGATATTCAGATAAACATATCATGGTGCAAACTCACATACACACTGATGGACAGATCAACGGACCAATCAACACACACGCAACATCACAGCCAATCACCAGTGAGAGCACACATACTATAAAACGGGGAACACCACAGTTCCCGCTCATTCCAGCAGGAGACAGCCCAGGGCACAGAGCTCACAGCGTGCCACTCAGACATACACCATGTGCTGAGTGCCTCTCTAAGATAGTGTTAGGGCTGGGTCCACAGGTTAACGGGTAAATTACGAACCACAGCCATAAGTTTACAGATGTTGTTATCAAGAGTAATAAAACAGAGTTGTACCATCTACAACCGTGTTGGTTCATCTGTATAGCGGAACACCCAACACGACAGTTCTCATTTTAGATATTTTGGCTAGGGAAACTGAACATTACGAGTTGGTGAGTAAGGTTAAGGCGGATCTGCAGAGTTGGGACAGCAGTCTCCTCCTGTCTCTGGATGAGCGAGATCAGTCGGTAAAGATGAATATCCTGCCAAGGTTTTGATTTTATTTCCGTGCCTCCCGGTGTTTCTGCCTAAGGCATTCTTTGTGGGGGTAGAACGGTTTATTTTGTTGTTCATTTGGGCGGGTAAGGTGGCAAAAATTCGGAAGGTGGTTCTGCAGGGGGACCGGCAGTCAGGGGTTTTGGTGCTGCCGAACCTGATTTATTATTACCGTGTGAACACAGAGGAGGTATTGAGTTGCTATGGGGGTCAGGAGGAAGTCTAGATGAAGATCGAGGCTAGGTCATGCAAAGGGACAGGGCTGCGGGCACTAGTGATTGCCCAGCTTCTGTTCTCGCCAGGAAGATTTTCAGGGAATCTGGTGGCCACATTAAAAATATGGAGGCAATCACGGCAGCCTTTTTAAATTGGCGACTGGGTCGAAGGTGGCTCCGATTCGGGATAATCACCTGTTCGAGCCTGCATGATTGGACACAAGGTTTAAACATTGGGAGGATAAAGGGTGATAATGGGGAATTTATTGTTGGAGAGGTTGTTTGCATGTTTGAAGGAGCGAGCGGAGAGGTATGGTTTTGCACAGTCTGAAACAGTTAGATAACTGCAGGTTAGGAATTTTGCTAAGAGGGTTTTTCCAACCTTTCTGGTGATGCCGCCATTATCGTTGTCGGAGAGGGTTCTATCGTTGGTGGAGGTGGAGTAGGGGGGAGAACTTCAGGAATTTCCAGGATGATTCTGATGGAGGACGTTGCTTCGCTTGGGAGATTAAGGTCAAATGGGAGGAAGAGTTGGGAGGGGATGTGGAGGCGGGCGTGTGAAGCCCTACGCAGGGTGAATGCCACATCGTCCTGTGCGAGGCTCGGGCTCATACAGTTAAAAGTGGTTCATCGGGTACAGTTAACAAGGGTAAGATGAGCCGGTTGTTTGAAGGGGTTGAGGATAAGTGTGAGCGGTGTGAGAGGGGCCTAGCGAATCATGTGCATATGTTCTGGTCATGTCCTAAGCTGGCAAACTTCTGAGGCTCTTTCTTCAGCACCGTGTCGATGATCTTACAAATGGTATTAGAGCCTGGTCCCGTAAAGGCCATTTTCGGGGTGTCGGAACGGCAAGAGCTGCAGACAGGGGCGGGAACAGATGTCTTACCCTTCGCCTCGCTGATTGCTCGCAGACATGTTCAATTGGAGTGCAGGTCTGCTTCTCCACCCAGTGCCTTGGAGTGGTTGAGAGATCTCATGGGGTTTTTGTAACTTGAGAAAATTAAATATATACTGAGAGGCTCAATTGGGAGGTTTTATATAAAATGGCAGTGATTTGTCATGTATTTCAAGAAATTGGTCACCGTCAGATGTTAGGGGGGAAAGAGAGTAGAGTGTTGGGGGCTGTTTTTTCTTTTAGGGTGTTTATTTGTTTTGTAGATATAAAAAGTTTTAATAAAAATATTTTCTAAAAAAAATTAGCCTGGTTGGTGATTAAGAAACCTATTATAAATGCCTCAAAGACTTCCTGCAGTTAAATCCTGCTGGAAATCTGGCAAATCCATATGGGAACTGTGCACCTGTCAATATACACAACTGCAAGTAAATATCGAGGCCAATGTGCAGCTTTTTTTGTCAGTTTCTCACCCTATCTGGAACCGCCAGCCTAAAATTGAGGCTGGGTGGGAAAAGGTCCTTCAGTGGCTATTAAGTGGTCTACTTAAGGGTCTTAATAGATGAAAGAGTGGGATTTCCGCCCAAAGCTCTGCCTGTCCAAGCATGAAGTCGTCCAAGCATGAAGTTATGTCTGGATTTGCAGGTGGGTTTCCGGGGTTCAATCCTGTTCATTCAATTTTACTCTCCCCCTGTCGTCTCAGAACTGGCGACAGAAAGCGTAAGATTCTGCCCAATGATAACCGAGGACTGGAAATTTCAGCTAGAATGCCAACTTATCATTGATGGCATTCAGGCACTTAGGGGTTAAACAAGGCAACATAGACCAACTTTTGCCAAAATGGACAATTGAATGTGAATGAATTAGTTAAGGTCAATCATTTGATTTTCATTCTACCAGAATTGGCCACTGAACCTGGCCCGCACAACCCTGGAACCATTTGGGCCTGAATGGGATTAAGAATATTGTCAGTTTTGTGGCTGTTTGTTTGTGGTTTGTAAACACGACACGCCACCCAGCAAGTTGCATTTCCAGTTGTTAAATTTGGTTACCAGAGTGACAATGTTTTAAAAGCCACCAAGAGCTCAATTATGTTCTATGTAACAAGCTACTCAGTCCTAATTGCAAATGGTTTTGTCAGAAGTTTGACAACAAAAATGTGTGATAACATCCATTAGGTCAATGTTACTTTAACATCCTCCATAGAATGACTTATTCTTGTATTGTTCAAATTTGGTGGTTAAATGAATCCATATTTGTGGATATGGGGTTGATTGTGTGTGTATAATTCAGCATTTGAATCAAGCAATTACTGTGGACGTTAACCATCACTGCTGCAATTGGGAATGGTTGTGTAACTTTGGATCAGATTGAACATGCAAGCTGGTCGACGTTGCTATTCAAATAGAACCTGACAACTACTGCTGTGATGAATGCAATGATACCCCCAGTTCTTATTATGGTGCTGTTTCAGTTCATGGTGCTAGTAACTGTGGTAGTATGTATTAGGGGTCATGTGGGACTGGAAGCCCTAATGTCATTGGCTGACAGATCCCGGGTCCTGGTTGGCCGTTGACCTCTAGCTCCGCCCTGAAGGCGGAGTATAAGAAGCCGGAGTCCTCCCCCGCAGGCCATTCTACTATCGAGCTGCAGGGGAACAGACACGCTTAATAAAGCCTCATCGACTTCACTCTATTCGTCTCACGGAGTCTTTGTGCGCTACAATTTATTAAGCGTGCCTAAAAAGGACTATGGAGCTCAGGATCATCCCGGAATGCCTGAGGAACAGCCCCCACGCAGTGAACGCGGCAGCAGCCTTCAAGCACTGGCAGACTTGTTTCGAGGCCGACCTCAGAACGGCCACCGGCCGGGTCACAGAAGACCAAAAACTACAGGTCCTGCACTCGAGGTTAAGCACGGAGATTTTCTCCCTCATCGAAGACGCGGAGGATTTCCAGACGCCGTTCGCAGCACTGAAAAGTCTCTATGTCAGCCCAGTTAACCAAATCTACGCTCGCTACCAGCTCGCGACGAGACGGCAAAGTCCCGGAGAATCGATGGACGAATTCTACGCCGCGCTGCTGATTTTGGGACGAGCCTGCAGCTGCCCTTCGGTGAACGCAAATGAACACACGGACATGTTAATGCGCGATGCTTTTGTGGCAGGTATAAATTCCTCCCAAATCCGCCAAAGACTTCTAGAAAAAGAGTCGCTAGGACTCTCAGAGGCATGGGCCCTAGCAGCCTCCCTAGACGTGGCCGCGCGTAATACCCGCGCGTACGGCCCCGACCGCGCGGCAGCCCATTGGGCTCCGTATGTACCCGTCGCGACAAACCCACCCCCCCCCCGGACACCCCACAGGCTTGCGCGGTCCAAACGCCAAGTCGCACCGGGGGCGCCCGCTGCTATTTCTGCGGCCAGGCGAAACACCCCCGGCAGCGCTGCCCGGCCCGCGCAGCGATCTGCAAGAGCTGCGGGAAAAAGGGCCATTTCGCGGTTTGTGCCGGTCCCGCGAGGTCGCTGCTGTCCCGGGAGAACAGGGAGCCCTGCACGCCGCTTACGCTCCCCAACCCCCCCAGCGCCCCATGTACGACCCGCAGGCGCAGCCACTCTGGGTTCCGACCACCACGGTCCCGGGAGAACAGGGAGCCCTGCACGCCGCTTCCGTTCCCCAACCCCCCCCCCCCCCCCGTCCCCACGTATGACCCGCCGGCGCTACCAATTTGGGTCCCAACCACCGCTGTCCCCAGAGATGAGGGAGCCCCGCGCGGTCCTAACGCTCCCCAACCCCCCCAGCGCCCTATGTGCGACCCGCAGATGCCGCCATTTTGGGTCCCGGCCACCACGAGGGGAGGAAGGGCGCCGCCATCTTGGACCACCCCAGACCTGTACGACGTGTGGGAGCGGCCATTTTGTCCACCCCGCCTCCATCTTGTGACCCCCCAGCCATGTGCGATGTATGGAGGCAGCCATTTTGTTCATCCCCGACGCATTCTTGGACGGCAACAATGGACCCCAGTGTCGACGGCTCCACGGGGTTCGAGGAAGATGCTCCACTACTACAACCACGCCTCGCTTCAATTACGCTCGATCAAGCTCGGCCCCGGACACTCCAGACGACGATGACAACGGTGCTAATAAACGGGCACAAGACACCATGCCTAGTCGACTCCGGGAGCACGGAGAGCTTTATCCACCCCGACACGGTAAGACGCTGTTCCTTGACCACCTATCCCAGCGCACAAAAGATTTCCCTAGCTGCAGGATCCCACTCCGTACAGATCAAAGGTTTCTGCATAGTTACCCTAACGGTGCAGGGGAGGGAGTTCAAAAACTACAAACTACACGTCCTTCCCCAACTCTGCGCCCCCACACTACTGGGATTAGATTTCCAGTGCAATCTACAGAGACTTACGTTCAAATTCGGCGGCCCAATACCCCCACTCACTATCTGCGGCCTCGCAACCGTCAAGGTGCAACCCCCGTCCTTGTTTGCGAACCTCACCCCGGATTGCAAACCCGTCGCCACTAGGAGCAGACGGTACAGCGCCCAGGACCGGACCTTCATTCGGTCCGAAGTCCAGCGGCTACTAAAGGAAGGCATAATCCAGGCCAGCAATAGTCCTTGGAGAGCACAGGTGGTAGTAGTGAAGACAGGGGAGAAACAAAGGATGGTCATAGACTATAGCCAGACCATCAACAGGTACACACAACTAGACGCGTACCCTCTCCCCCGCATATCCAACATGGTCAATCGGATTGCCCAATATAAAGTCTTCTCCACCGTGGACCTCAAGTCCGCCAACCATCAGCTCCCCATCCGCCCATGTGACCGCAAGTATACAGCCTTCGAGGCAGACGGGCGATTATACCATTTCCTAAGGGTCCCATTTGGCGTCACAAACGGGGTCTCGGTCTTCCAACGGGAGATAGACCGAATGGTTGATCAACATGGGTTGCGGGCCACGTTCCCGTATCTCCACAATGTAACCATCTGCGGCCACGACCTGCAGGACCACGACGCCAACCTCCAAAAATTCCTCCAGACCGCCAAAGCCTTGAACCTCACCTACAACAAGGACAAGTGCGTTTTTAGCACCAACCGGCTAGCCATCCTGGGCTACGTAGTGCGCAATGGGATAATAGGCCCCAACCCCGAACGCATGCGCCCCCTCATGGAATTTCCCCTCCCGCACTGCTCAAAAGCCCTAAAACGCTGCCTGGGGTTCTTCTCATACTACGCCCAGTGGGTCCCCCAGTACGCAGACAATGCCCGCCCCCTAATACAAACCACGACCTTCCCTCTGTCGACAGAGGCTTGCCAGGCCTTCAGCCGCATCAAAGCGGATATCGCAAAGGCCACGATGCGCGCCATCAACGAGTCCCTCCCCTTCCAGGTCGAGAGCGACGCCTCCGACGTAGCTCTAGCGGCCACCCTTAACCAAGCGGGCAGACCCGTGGCCTTTTTCTCCCGAACCCTCCACGCTTCAGAAATCCGCCACTCCTCAGTGGAAAAGGAAGCCCAAGCCATAGTGGAAGCTGTGCGACATTGGAGGCATTACCTGGCCGGCAGGAGATTCACTCTCCTCACCGACCAACGGTCGGTAGCCTTCATGTTCGATAATGCACTGCGGGGCAAAATCAAAAACGACAAGATCTTAAGGTGGAGGATCGAGCTCTCCACTTTCAACTACGAGATCTTGTATCGTCCCGGAAAGCTGGACGAGCCGTCCGATGCCCTATCCCGCAGCACATGTGCCAACGCACAAATTAACCGCCTCCAAACCCTCCACGAGGACCTCTGCCACCCGGGGGTCACACGGTTTTTCCACTTCATCAAGTCCCACAATCTCCCATACTCTTTAGAGGAGGTCCGTACAGTCACAAGGGACTGCCACATCTGCGCGGAATGCAAACCGCATTTTTTCAGGCCGGATGGTGCGCACCTGATTAAGGCTTCCTGCCCCTTTGAACGCCTTAGTCTGGATTTCAAAGGGCTCCTCCCCTCCACCGACCGCAATACATACTTCCTTAATGTGGTGGACGAATACTCCCGCTTCCCATTCGCCATTCCCTGCTCTGACATGACCGCGGCCACAGTCATTAAAGCCCTGAACACCATATTCACACTGTTCGGTTGCCCCGCATACGTCCGCAGCGACAGGGGGTCCTCTTTCATGAGTGACGAGCTGCGCCAGTTCCTGCTCAGCAAGGGCATAGCCTCAAGCAGGACGACCTGCTACAACCCCCGGGGGAACGGGCAAGTAGAGAGGGAGAATGGCACGGTCTGGAAGACCGTCCTACTGGCCCTACGGTCCAGGGACCTCCCAGTTTCACGGTGGCAGGAGGTCCTCCCGGACGCTCTCCACTCCATCCGGTCGCTATTATGTATGAGCACTAATCAAACGCCTCATGAGCGTCTCCTTGTCTTCCCTAGGAGGTCCTCCTCTGGAACGGCGCTGCCGACCTGGCTGGCGGCCCCAGGACCCATCTTGCTCCGAAGCATGTGCGGGCGCACAAGGCGGACCCGTTGGTCGAAAGGGTTCACCTCCTCCACGCGAACCCGCAGTACGCTTACGTGGAGTACCCCGACGGCCGACAGGACACGGTCTCCCTGCGGGATCTGGCGCCCGCCGGCAACACACACCCCCCCCCGACACCATTCACCCAACCCCCCCCCTTCCTGCCACCGCCGCACCCCGCGACTGCCCCCTTCCCAGGAGGATCGGTTCCCCTCCCCTCAGGCCTGACCAAGAATAAAGCCCAAGCTGAAACCGTAAGGCTCCCGGAGACGACAACACCGGTACAAGCACCACCACCACCACCGGGGCCGAGGCGATCGATACGGACGACCAGACCGCCCGACCGACTCGTGGCGTCGATCTAAATCAAATATGGACTTTTCACAAGAACATTTTGCTTTTCTCCTGATACCTTCTGTAAATAGTTGAAACAGGACAAAATTGTCCATACTGTATTGCCATATGAATGTTTTCCTCCCAGGACCAGCCCTGTAAACCGTTACCACCATGCGAAGCATCACCCCGCCGGGTTCATTTTTGACAAGGGGGTGAATGTGGTAGTATGTATTAGGGGTCATGTGGGACTGGAAGCCCTAATGTCATTGGCTGACAGATCCCGGGTCCTGGTTGGCCGTTGACCTCTAGCTCCGCCCTGAAGGCGGAGTATAAGAAGCCGGAGTCCTCCCCCGCAGGCCATTCTACTATCGAGCTGCGGGGGAACAGACACGCTTAATAAAGCCTCATCGACTTCACTCTATTCATCTCACGGAGTCTTTGTGCGCTACAGTAACTTTCTCAGGCAATTTCTAAATTCACGGATGACGTCAAATTGGGGCAGGGGGTGAGGGGAGAAATAGTTAATATAAAGCACTGTGATAAATTACAGGGGGACATTAATAAGCCTACAGAATGGGAAAAAAATTGCAAATGAAGTTCAACTCAGATAAATATGAGGCAGTATATTTTGATGGGAAGCATTGTGTCATGGGGGTGTCCCTTTAAGAAATGTTTTTGCCTTATCACATGGCGTCAGTGATGTCATTGGGGGAGTGGAGCTGGGCTGTGGCTCTGGGAGTTGGGTTTACTTTTGCTTTGAGTTTGAACTGGTTTTGTTCTGCACAGGTTGAAATAAGGTTTTTTCTGTGTCCGCATTTTAAAAGCTGTTTCCAGACGGCTCGATAACTTAGAATCATAGAAGTTTACAGCATGGAAACAGGCCCTTCGGCCCAACCAGTCCATGCCGCCCAGTTTTTACCATTAAGCTAGTCCCAGTTGCCCGCACTTGGCCCATAACCCTCTATACCCATGTAACTATCTAAATGTTTTTTAAAAGACACAATTGTACCCGCCTCTACTACTACCTCTGGCAGCCCATTCCAGACACTCACTATCCTCTGAGTGAAGAAATTGCCCCTCTGGGCCCTTCTGAATCTCTCCCCTCTCACCTTAAACCTATGCCCTCTAGTTTTAGACTCCCCTACCTTTGGGAAAAGATGTTGACTATCTACCTTACCTATGCCCCTCATTATTTTATAGACCTCTATAAGATCACCCCTAAGCCTCCTACGCTCCAAGGAAAAAAGTCCCAGTCTATCCAGCCTCTCCTTATAACTCAAACCATCAAGTCCCGGCAACATCCTAGTAAACTTGAAAAGAAACAACTGTTTTCTGGAAGAAATTCAAACCTGCTGTTTTGGAAAGGAAACAGGAGCATCCATACCAGGTCTTGAGTGCTATGTGCTGGGCCAGCCCTTTAAAAAGGGTTTTCAGGTTTATGGGATCTTGTTAAATTGGAACAGCTAAAGGGGAAATGTATTAAGGGTTATACATACTGTAGTTGTGTGGGGTATTTATGTTGTTGTTGATAAAAATACTTACTGTGTGTGTTTATAAAAATGTTAACTAAATTCATAGAATAAACCTTGTTTTTGATTAAAAGTGCTTAAGGCCTCTGTTAAATAACAGTTGAAAGATAGGCCCTTGTGCTCATCGTAACCAAATAAACAGTTGTAGGTCAGGTGAACTCCATGATATACTTCGGAATTTTCTGAACCCTGGTCCATAACAATTGGGAGTTCACTTATTACTAGAATGTGCAAGTTCATGTGGAATAAAGGAACAAAGGGATCTTAGAGTACAAATACATCAATCATTAAAAGCTGTACCACAGGACAGCAAGGCCATAAGAAAGCAAAACAAGCACTAGTTTTTAGTTCAAGAGAAATAGAATTGAGAAGTACTGAAATGTTGCCTTGGTTAGGCCACATTTAGAGTACTGTGTGTAGTGCTGGTCATCATGCTATGTAAAGGATACACAGGGGCCATGGAAAAGATTTACAAGGTTATGACACCAGAAATTAATGGGCATACATATCAGGAAAGGATTAATAGATTAAAAAAAGAACAGGAACTCAGCAATAGAACACCCAGGGCGGAAGAAGGGGATACCAATGAGGGGACAGGGAGGGGGTGGGGGGAGGGGAAGAAGATATACCAAGAAAGATGTATGTAAATAAGAAACTGTGTGAATTGTAAATATCGGACACAAAAGTTTCACTTTGTAAAATTGAAAAATGGCAATGGAAACATTTTTTAAAAAGTAAATTATCGTAACAAGTGCAAAATGAGACAAAATGCAGGTGCAGAAATACAAGTTCGTAAATAGATTTTGAAGTTTTTGATAAATGTAAGAGACAGTAGTGTAGTGGTAATGTTGCTGGGGTAGTAATCAAGAGGCCCAGATTAATGTTCTGAGTACGTGGGTTCAAATCCCACCATAGGAACTGGTGGAATTTGACTTCAATTGATAAATCTGGAATAATGTTGACCATGACAACTATCATTGATTGTTGTTAAAAATCCATCAGATTCACTAATGTCCTTTAGGGAAGGAAATAACCTTCCTCACCTCTCTAGCCCATATGTGACTCCAGATCCACAGCAATGTGGTTGACTCTTAGCTGCCCTCTGAAATTGCCATTAGTTCAGGGCAATTAGGGATGGACAATAAATGTTGATCTTGACAGTAATACCCACATTCTATGAAATAATAAAGAAAAGAAAATGCAAAAAAAAAAATCTGAGCTAATTTCAAGCTAAATTAGGTCTCTAATCTAGTAACTAAAAGCTGCTCTTTTAAGTGGGTGTAGCTTAATTGCATTCCTGAAGCATTCAAAGCACCTGCGCTGTCAGAACTTGCACTGCACCTTTAAGCCCAATGGGGAGTCGGTGTTGCAACTCTCTATCCTGTTGTACGTCTTACTACCAACTGCCCGATATCTCATGTCACAGGTCGCATTGCTAACTATAAACAAAACTATGCACAGGCATATCACCACAACGCCCATGTGACTTCCCGCTTTTGGGGTGGGGGGGGGGGGCTGCCATTGCATTTGCCTTTATCCGCTAATGAGATTAAAATGAATGCCCTTTCTGGGCGAGATCCTGATCACACCAGCTTGTGTGGGCCGGGAGAATGTCAAACTGTTTGGTGCCCAGTGCGATTCCTGTTTAAGGGCTCACCTGCTATCCTCCCAACATAGCAGGGTCTGTGCCAGGTGCAACATGGCCAGAGAATTTGTCTGTTTTCACCATTGGCCAGAGCTCTGCCCTAGAGATATAAAGGGTGTGGGTGTATTTATTTGGAATTTGATTGTCAGCTGCCACATGTGGCATTAGCCCCTCTTTGAAGATATTGAGGCCTCTGCTGGTTTCTGAAGGTTAGAAATACCTCTGGTTAGAGTCATGTCTAGTTAGGGTAAAGCTGTGGTTAATATTCAAAGTAAAATAATAATTTTTGGTGTAGCCAGGTTGACGTGTTTAGGCTGTCTTCCTTCCTGATTTCTGGCTGGGACATAATTAAGGTGTCTATAAAGGTTTCGCTCTCATGCTGACTGGGTTTTCAGTTACCATGCAGGCAGTCCACATTGGCCTTGAACACTCCTTGTGACTATCCAGTGGTCCTGGCTAGAATGTAGATTTAGAAATTCAACTAGGTTAGGATCAGACTTGGCTGTGAACATAAGCAATAGTCTACTAATATACAATATCCGCACTCAAAGATGAAAATTAATAGCTTGGATGAGAGACATGAGGACACTGAGTCCCACCCTATACCTTCAGGTGAAAATGAGAAGGGAAGGAGTACAAATATGAAGAAATGGAGTAAACATTCTAATAAATCTATAAGAAACAGAAAAATTAACTTGTTACCAAAAGCAAACCATCATGACACACAAAATGTTCAAATGCTGGTGTTCAGCTAATAAAGTCTGTTATTTCAAAGCAGACATCATGAGCTTCTTAATCTTAACAAGATCGCATTCTTTCATAATAAAAGCTTGATTTTCTTTTTGCAGCAGGTTAAGTGTATCCACGATCATCATCCCTCTGGTCACTGATCCCTGCAACTCCACGCTTACTCCATGCCGTATATATTCAGTGACAACACTCTCATCAATAGCAGCCGCCATTGCAAAAGAGTCACAAGACACAAAACCGGGTCCAAAATACATCTCTTTGTTGTCTTGCTTGGCTTTGGAAAATTTTTCACTGTGTGCAGTTATCTTCTTCATGAAGCAAGCTTTCCCAGTGCACTGATTTACCCACTCCTTAAAAAATTCCTGCAATGGACACAACAAAAGAACTTCAATTTTACACCACTTCTATGTCATCATTATCAAAACCAAAAAATAAGCCTTCAGAGCTTTAAATTATTTGTAACACATGGAACCTCTCATTTTAAGAGTGACTGTCGAAATATACAGGCTTTACATTTAAAGCAAAAAAGACTAATGATCTGCAAATACAGATCTACAATATTACACTGGAAATTTTTGGATTCATTTCTGTCATTTACAGCCTCATTTTAATTACTATTTCATGAATAACTTTTCCCCTACATTTGTGGAATGGTTGAAGCTGCAAGTGTAATGACTGGATAAATACTTGATGAGAATAATATTACAGGGCGGTGGCAAAATGAACAAAGGAGTGGGATTAATTGGATAGGCCTACCAAAGAGCAGGTGAAGGCACAATGGACCAAATGTGTTGCATGAATCACATAAAGTTAGTACACAGGTACAGCAAATGATCAGGAATGAAAATGGAATGTTGCCATTTATTGGAAGAGGAATGGAATATAAAAGTAGGATTTGCTGAACTGTACAGGACACGGGGCGAGATTCTCCGACCACCCGCCGGGTCGGAGAATCGCCGGGGGCTGGCGTGAATCCCGCCCCCGCCGGTTTCTCCACCACCGGATATTCGGCGGGGGCGGGAATCGCGCCGCGCTGGTTGGCGGGCCACCCCCCGCGATTCTCCGGCCCGGTGGGCCGAAGTCTCGCCGCTAAAATGCCTGTCCCGCCGGCGTAGATTAAACCACCTGCCTTACCGGCGGGACAAGGCGGCGCGGGCGGGCTCCAGGGTCCTGGGGGGGGGCGTGGGGCGATCTGGCCCCGGGGGGTGCTCCCATGGTGGCCTGGCCCGCGATCGGGACCCACCGATCCGCGGGCGAGCCTGGGCCGTGGGGGCACTCTTTCCCTTCCGCCTTCGCCACGGTCTCCACCATGGCGGAGGCGGAAGAGACTCCCTCCACTGCGCATGCGCGGGAATGCCGTCAGCGGCCGCTGACGCTCCCGCGCATGCGCCGCCCGGGGATGTCATTTCCGCGCCAGCTGGCGGGGCACCAAAGATCTTTTCCGCCAACTGGCGGGGCGGAAATTCATCCGGCGCGGGCCTAGCCCCTCAAGGTTGGGGCTCGGCCCCCAAAGATGTGGAGCATTCCGCACCTTTGGGGCGGCCCGATGCCCGACTGATTTGCGCCGTTTTGGGCGCCAGTCGGCGGACATCGCGCTGTCTCCAGAGAATTTCGCCCCTTGTTTTTTGTTGTATTGCTTTGTGCTCTTTTTGGGGGGTGAGATACCCTCAATTACAACTCGAGAGAGATGATTGGTACAAAGACTTTAATTCGCAGAGAACCAGTCAGCTACCGAGAAGTGTGCTCACTGCACACTGCCCACTGGACATTACCTTATATATGGCTCCCTGAGGTGTAGAGTCGGAGGCCGAGTCCTCCAGGGTTCCAAACCCGGTCTTAAAGGGATAATTACATTAAAGTGCAGTAACCATTTATCACATTCACCCCCTGTTTTAAAAGAAAACACAGAGTCCGTCGGGGGTGAAGTGGAATTACATGTCCAGTCTTTTGGGTGGTCTGATTGTCCTTGTTGACCTTCTCAGCTCCGGCGGTGGTGCGGCTGACATGGGCGTCTTCAGTGGGGGTATATCTGGGAGCATGGTGGTCTGAGCCTTTACCCGTGGTGGAGCAGGGGGGGTATCCAGGGTAACTAGGATGATTGGTGCCGGCGCCGGCGGGGGCGGGAGGGGGCGCTAGAGGGGGGGCGCTGTCGGTGTCGGCAGCCGGGGAGGGGAGCGTCGGTAGAAGGGGGGCGTCGGTGGGAGAGCCAGCGGGTGCCAGGTCTCACAGGGAAACTGTGTCTTGCCTTCTGTCGAGGTGCTCGACGTAGGCGTATTGGGGGTTCACATGCAGCAGCTGGACCTTCTCGACTTATGGCTCCTCGCGTGCCTCCGGAGTAGAACTGGTACCAGAGTCGTCAGCCAACGTGGAAGCGAGACCCCAGAGTGGACTTCCTGGGGAAGACAAACAAGCGATTGTGAGGGGTCTCATTCGTGGCCGTGCAGAGGAGCGACCTAATGGAGTGTAGGGCATCGGGTAGGACCACCTACCAGCAGGTGGTTGGGAGACTTCTTGACCGTAGGGCTAGAAGGACAGCCTTCCAAACTGTCGCATTCTCCCTTTCCACCTGCCCGTTTCCCCACGGGTTATAGCTGGTCGTTCTGCTCGAGGCAATGCCCTTGTTGAGCAGATACTGACGCAGCTCATCGCTCATGAACGATGTACCCCGGTCACTGGATATAAGCGGGGGAACCAAACAGGGTGAAGATGCTGTGCAGTGCCTTGATTACGGTGGCCGAGGTCATATCGGGGCAGGGGACAGCGAATGGGAAGCGGGAGAATTCTTCGATGACAGTGAGGAAGTAGATGTTGCGGTTGATGTACATGAGGGGCCCTTTGAAGTCCACGCTTAGTCGCTCAAAGGGCCCAGAGGTTTTCATCAGGCGAGCCTTGTCTGGTCGATAGAAGTGCGGTTTGCACTCCGCACAGATCTGGCAAGCCTTGGTCATGGCCTTGACCTCCTCGGTGGAGTAAGGTAGTTTGCGGGACTTGATGAAATGAGCAAGCCGGGTGACCCCCGGGTGACAGAAGTCATCGTGGATGGCCCGCAGACGGTCTTTCTGCGCGTTGGCGCACGTGCCGCGGGACAGGGCATCTGGGGACTCGTTGAGCTTCCCCGGGCGATATGTAATATCGTACGCGTAGGTGGAGAGTTCGATCCTCCACCTCAAAATTTTATCATTAAAGTTGCCAGGACATCTAGGCTCGCAGGCAGCAGAACTGGCAGCCAAAGCTTACATTGTTGATCACCCTGACTCGTTTCCGACCCCAGCGGACATATATTCGGACAGTTTATATGTCTGCAATAGTTTAACAGCATTCCTACCCCTGTGGGAAACTAGAGGTTTTGTTTCCGCATCCGGAAAGCCCCTACCCTCAGCCCCATTACTCCAGCATATCCTAGAGACTGCTAAAGATAGGAAATATGGTATCATTAAAGTTCGCAGTCATCACCGTTCTTCCCCCCCCTGGTAACGTTAAAGCAGACGCGAAGGCAAGTTCCAGACATGGTTACTTTTGGAACCCCCCGAAAGCGCCCCAGTACACGTGGTTCAGGTCTCACAGACCAACATTCAGGATCTAGCAAAGGCCCAAAAGAAAGATGAAAAGCTCAGGGAAGTTTTAAAAGGAACCTTTCCAGCCCCGAACGATAAGTTTAAGAACGCAATAACCACACATGACGGTGTGATTTTGAAAGACGGCATTTATGTAGTTCCCAGCCAGGACAGGAACCAGATTATTTGTCAGTTCCATGACAACCCACCTCAGACCTCTCTTCTGGTGGCCTGATTTAAAAGCCGATGTTACCCATTACATTGAAATTTGCTTGACCTGTGCCCAGAACAATCCGGACAGATATGCAGGAAAGGCTCAGCTTAGTCACACCCGCCCCATTAATGGCCCCTGGACGTATTTGCAGATAGATTACATAGGACCCCTACCCCCCTGCAGAAATGGTTTTAAGTATGTGTTGGTGGTCATCAACCCCTTCACAAAATGTGTGGAAGCTTTTCCATCCAGAACGAACACGGCCAAAACAACAGCTAAAATCCTAACACAGCACATCTTTACAAGATGGGGCCTCCCACGCAGTATAGAGTCCGATCAAGGCTCCCATTTTCAGGACGAGTAATGAAGAACGTCCTCACAATTTTCGGAATTAGGCAGAAGTTTCACATAGCCTACCACCCACCCCCAGTCAAGCGGCATTGTAGAGAGGATGAACAGAACTCTAAAAGCCACTCTCAGGAAAATGGTGCAACAGAACAACAGCACCTGGGATTCAGTTCTCCCATTTGCTTTAATGTTCTTACAAAACACGGTATCCACGTCCACAGGATACACCCCCCACACTCTCATGACCGGACGCCCCATGAAAGGGACAGAGTATTTATTAGGACTGGATTTGGCCAGCCCCGCAGTCACTGCCCTCACGCATGAAAATGCTGTACAGCAGTTACTTGAGAATATAAAGGCAGCCCAACTCGCAGCAGCTGTGAGACTTGGGACCAGGAGGAAACAAAGCAAGGCTTGTTTTGATAAAACGGTACATGCCACCGAGTTTGTAGTAGGGCAGCAAGTGATGCGTTCCCTATACAACCCCAGTTCATTCCTTTCCCCCAAATTTTCCAGGCCGTACTCCATCTCTGAAAAAGTCAGCCCGCCTGTATACAAGATCACATATCCCAACGGCAAGTCTGCGCGGTTTCACATGAACCAGCTGAAGGCTTATGGCTCGCAGAACAACCATGCACACCACATCTCGCTCGCAGCAGATGAGCACGCCCCGCCCACAGATGATGTATTCCTGCCCTCCCCCAGCCAGTCCAGCCCGTCCTCAGACACATCTTCAACTCCGCCCCCAGAGGCACGACTCCACCTCTCCCTTCCTTCAACCAGCAGCGACAGTGACAGTGATAGCGATAGCAATGACGACAGTCACAGCACACCACGTTACGACTACACCCCTGCACCAGGCCCCACTCCCAGCGAATCCGAGCATGATTACAGTGACCCCTTCAAAATCACGTACATCAAAGCCCCTGACCCAGACCCACCGCCCGACGATTACGGATTAAAAGCTAGTAGCTCCAACCTCGACACACGATTCTGGCAACGAGACAATTCGTTCAGGCTCATCCGGAATGATGAGATGGACCCCAATTCGCCCCAAGCAGCTTTAGCCAAACTACTCCAGTCAAGAGTATGGCAGCCGGGAGAAGATGATGACATAGAGTCTGACTCCCACCAAACAAATCCCTTTGCGACCCTGTTCACTACTGAGCAATGAGGTGTCCACATGATGGTAAAAAGGAACCGATGGAGAGATACGGTGTCCTTTCTGATGGAGCCTGCACCATGTTTGTTGTATGTTTGTTCGTTTAATGTACATGTTAAATGTTGTTTGTGAATTTAAAAGTTTTCATGGCCCCATGCCACCACTCTTTTGACGCCCACTGGCAGTTAATGGAACAAGTTTGCCAACAGACAACCATTCAGAGAAACTAGTTTGTCGGCAGACAAAACTTATTGCCTCTTCTGATTCGATCATAAGAGACAGCCCCCACGACGACCACATTCTTATCCGTTCTTGCCTGTCGCTCAGACAGTGGAGAAACGGTCCCCGCCCAGCCTGAGGACCCCCCTCTGGTCAGCTACGCTCGGGTAGAGCACAAACGGCACTGATCACCGTCCTACCCGGGGATTCCACCCAATCTTATCCGCCGCGGCCCATACGCGCCCCATTTTGGCACTTTTAGTTCGAAACTTTTTTGTTTGTTTCTGGCGACCCTTAGGTTGCTTCCGTATGCTATTTACATCCTCAAACACTAGGATGGTAGATCGCACAGGCTGCGAGACGGCTCGCACCGTGTCAGTATTTTTCTCGGATGTCTTTTCCAAATATTCGGATTTTTAAAACAATGAGGGAGTCACAGATGCTGACCAATTATAATGGGTAATTGGCAACAAAGGACAGACAGACTGACATACGAGATCTTAAGCAAGATAATAACAGATATTATGCTTGTGTCCACAGAACTCCGGAACCTCAGGAACCCCAGAGGAAGAAAAAGAAGACTGACAAAAGGAAAGATGGAGACAACCTTCATGCTTTTCACCTGGATCTTAGCGGGATCCCTTCAGTTGCACATGGACGCTACTCCCCTGACACCTACCACACAGGCCGTGAATTATTTCCACCCCTGCCATACACTATACCCCAAGATAGTTAGCCCTGAGACAGTTACCGACACCCCGACCTGGTGTGACAAGTTTATCACCTGGTATTCACTATCTTACATCATAGAAGCACTCTTTGTACTGGCAATACTCTGCAGTGTTGCACAGACACAGACTCAGAAAATGGCGGAGGAGAGCCTCCCGCAACCGCACTCAACGGTATACATATTTAGATCCCCTATATTCGGACTCCAACAAACCCACCAACCCCTTTAAGTGAATTAAAGTGCATCCATTTTTTGTGTGTGTTTTGTTCGTTTAATAAAGAAATGTAAAATTCTGTGCTTGACTGCCAAACCAGAGAGACCTGTGTTGCTGCTATTTGTACAGTTTAAATGTTGTAGATGATTTTTGATTGGTTAAATGAGGATAGTTTATTGTGGGTAGTTAGAGGTGCCAGTTTTTTATTTTGTAATGCATGCCAGAATGTCATAGCACCCTGTAGAATTTTATAATGAATGTATGTATATAAAATAACTTAGGTAAAGTTGCAATTCATAGGACAGAGCAGTGTAGAGCCTATGAAGTGCTTATGGGTGCCCAGCTTGGTCAGGGAACGAAGACGACACGGTAATGTGATCCTTCATGCTTCGCATTGAGGATCACAAGGAGGGTGTGTAGCCATCTGGGATGGCTACTTCCCGATTACAAAATGGACACTTTGCAAAGATTGCAAGGAAAATGGACAATGCTGAGAAAACAAGCAGGTTCAGAGCTTGTCTGTATATTGAAGCCTCAGCTCCCTGACAAGACCAAAACTGTAGGCCCATTAACATACTAATGGTCCATCTCTGGGAACAAAAGAGTAACATTTGAGTAACCGATACTAAGGCAGACACCCCGGCGCCAGAGGAGACCGAAACAAAGGAGGCTAACGGCCACCTAGGACATGCCCAGCCATCAAGGCACCCACCCCTTTGTTGGATGAAATCAATAGGAATGATCAAGAAACGGCCCAATTGATTGGAACCAAGTTCAAGGCCCGCCCAAAAGAGCGCGAAGCCCCTTTGGGTATAAGAAGGAGCCCCCAAGAGAGAATCACTCTCTTGGACATGGCTCTCACAGCGGACAGACCCGTCCACCAGCTGCACCAGAAGCAAGTAAGTCCAAGGTCAACGCACGCTACCAGACAGATGACAGTATCTGTTCCCCTGTACCAGTTCGACCCCAGCAGCCTCAGAACCGAACAACGGCCATTATTCCTTTGACTGAGTGGGCGCCCGAAGCTAAGTATAGGCTTTAGCAGTAGTGATAATTTAGTCTGTAGAGTTTTCGTGCATGAGTAGATTTAACTGTGTGTGTAAATAAATGAGCATTGACTTTGAACTAACTAACTGGTGTACCGAGTCTTTGATCAGTATTCGGGTTTGAACCTTGTGGCAGTATCAAAAGATACCTGGCGACTCTAGAGCAAACATAATTAGGATTAAGGAAGGCGACCATATTGACCGCCATATTCAGAGCCAACCAAAGAGAGCAACACTTCCCGTTAAGTTATTGCAGGCTACGATATCCTTAATTTTGAAGAAAAACAAGTATCCTGAACAGTGTGGGACCTACCGCCCGATATCGCTGTTAAATGTGGATGCCAAGCTGTTGGCAAAGATCTTGGCCAAGTGGATTGAGGACTGTGTGCTGGGGTGATAGGGGACGACCAGGCGGGGTTTGTAAAGGGGAAGTATCTGTCGGCGATCGTTAGGCGCTCACTGAATGTGATAATGATGCCCTCGGAGGGAAAAAATGTGGAGGTGGCGGTTGCAATGGACGTGCAGAAGGCCTTTGATTAGGTAGAATGGGAATATTTGTGGGAAATACTGAGACGGTTCGAGTTTGGGTAGGGGTTTGTGGATTTGGTTCGGTTGTTGTCTCGGGCGCCGGTAGTGAGTGTAAGGATGAATCGGGTGAGTTTGAGGTTGATGCACTATCAATTATGACGAGACAAGAGTAGAGAGTAATCAAGGCTTTGTTACACAGAGACGTGTAGCCTCCTACAGCTGCTGCCGAAATGGCTGCAGTTCGGAGAGCACACACATTTATACTCCGCCTACTGGGCGGAGCCAGCAGGCAGGGATCTACCCCCGTACCTGTAATACAGGGGCCTTAGCGTAATACCCTCGTATGCAGTGCAGTATATACAATATAATACAAGAGTGGTGACTACCACATTCACCCCCTATTAAAAATTAGTCCAGCGGCGGGGGTGGAAAACTATTTACATACAGGTTGTCATTAAAATTTCAGAGAAGGTTACAATTTAGATGGTCGGGCGCATTGATCCGTCGTTGAGAGCGCTCCAGTGCTGGTGGCGAGTCAGGCGTCGGCTCGGTCGTCGGTAACTCCGGGAGCGTGTCGACATCCTCTTCATCCCCGGGTGGGACCAAGGGTAGGACGGATTGTCCTGGAGCGGCGGCTGTGGTGGGGTGCGCTGGGGGAAGGGAGGGTGGCGCCGGGGCAGAGGGGGGGGGGTGTGTAGGGACCCAGCTGGTGCCAGGTCCCTGAGGGAGACTGTGTCTTGGCGGCCATTGGGAGACTGTGTCTTGGCTACGTAGGCGTACTGCGGGTTTGCGTGGAGTAGCTGTACCCTCTCAACCAACGGGTCCGCCTTGTGGAGCCGCACGTGCTTGCGGAGGAGAACGGGTCCTGGAGCTGCCAGCCACGTTGGGAGCGAAACTCCGGAGGTGGACTTCCTGGGGAAGGCAAAGAGACGTTCATGGGAGGTTTCATTAGTCGCCGTGCACAGGAGCGACTGAATGGAGTGAAGGGCGGCGGGGAGGACCTCCTGCCAGCGGGAGGCCGGGAGATTTCTGGACCGGAGGGCCAGCTGGACGGCCTTCCAGACCGTCCCATTCTCCCGCTCCACCTGCCCATTTCCCCGGGGGTTGTAGCTGGTCGTCCTGCTCGAGGCAATGCCCCTGTTGAGCAGATACTGGAGCAGCTCATCGCTCATAAATGAGGACGTAGGCGGGTAAACTGAACAGAGCGAAGATGGTGTTGAGGGCTTTGATGATGGTGGCAGACGTCATATCGGGGCATGGGATGGCGAAGGGGAATCTGGAATATTCATCGACCACATTGAGAAAATACGTGTTGCGGTCGGTGGAGGGGAGGGGCCCTTTGAAGTCCACGCTGAGGCATTCAAAGGGGCGGGAGGCCTTCACCAGACGCGCACGGTCTGGCCGGTAGAAGTGCGGTTTACCTGGCAGTCTCTGGTGACAGCCCTAACTTCCTCGATGGAGTAGGGCAGATTGCGGGCCTTAATGAAGTGATAAAAGCGGGTGAACCCTGGGTGACAGAGATCATCGTGCAAGGTCCGGAGTTGGTCCACTTGCGCGCTGGCACATGTACCTCGGGACAGGGCATCGGGGGGCTCGTTGAGCTTACCGGGGCGATACAAAATCTCGTAATTAAAGGTGGAGAGCTCGATCCTCCGCCGCAAGATCTTATCATTTTTGATCTTACCCCGCTGTGTGTTGTTAAACATAAAGGCTACCGACCGTTGGTCTGTCAGGAGAGTGAATCTCCTGCCGGCCAGGTAATGCCTCCAGTGCCGCACAGCTTCAACGATAGCTTGGGCCTCCTTTTCGACGGAGGAGCGTTGTCTGCTTGAGGATGCAGCTGCAGGTGATCCGGCTTGATGCAGAGATCCATCTTTGTAAAATCTCTGTGTAATAAATTGATGCACTATCAATTACAACGAGACGAGAGTAGAGAGTAATCGATACTTTATTACACAGGGATGTGTGGCCTCCTACAGCTGCTGCCGAAATGGCAGCAGTTCGGAGAGCACACACATTTATACTCCGCCTACTGGGCGGAGCAAGCAGGCAGGGATCTACCCCCTCACCTGTACCGTAATACCCTCGTATGCAGTGCAGTATATACAATATAATACAACAGTGGTGACTACCACAGGGGTATTGTGGATTGCATTGTGAGACAAGACAGGGATACCCATTCTCCTTGCTTTTTGTCTTGGTGATACAGCCATTGGCAATGGCACTTAGAGCGTCAAGGATTTAGATAGGGATTGTACGGGGGTTGGGGGGGTGAAGCACAGGGTCTCATAAGTGGATGATCTGCTACTTTACATATCGGAGCCACTGGGAGGTATCGGGGATCATGAGCATCTTTGAGGAATTCGGCAGGTTTTCCTGATATAAGTTAAACATGGGGAAGAGTGAGGTCTTCCCGACCTAGGTGAAGGGACAGGAGAGGAGGGTGGGTGAGCTGCCGTTCAAGTGGTGGGGATGAACATTCGGTATCTGGGCATCCAGGTGGCATGGGTATGGGCACAACTACACAAATTGAATCAGGTGCGGTTGGTAGAGCAGATGAAGGGGGATTTTAAGACATGGGACCTGATCCCGCTGTCGCTGGTGGGGCGGGTGCAGACCGTGAAAATGACGGTACTCCTGAGGTTTATATTTGTTTTTCAGAACCTTCCGATCTTTATTCCAAAGGCCTTTTCAGGAAAATTAATAGGCAATGCACCAGCTCCGCCAGACACGGGGGACCTTTTATGAACACGCCTGCTGGCTCACCAGCTGAGAAAGCAAGCAGCCACAAAGGATATAGCACAGGTGAAGGACAGCAGAGAGGGACTGGTAGCCTAACCAAAAAGGGCAACAAAGCATTTGAGGCCCTCTACCAGGGACTGTACGCATTTGAGCTCCCCAACGGGGACTCAGGGATGACACAATTCCTCGACGAACTGGACATGCCACACGGGGGAAGCTGGAAGCACCAATAAAACTGGGAAAGGTCATAGAGAGCATCAACTCCATGCAGGCGGGGAAGGCTCTGGGACCTAATGAGTTCCCGGCGGACATCTACAAAACATTTGCACCGGCTCTCGCCCCGCACCTGCGGGAGATGTTCTCAGTCGCAAGCGAGGGCACCCTGCCACCATATCGTTGATGCCCAAAAAAGGTAAAGGCCCAACGGAATGCGGAAGATACAGACACATTTTGCTGCTCAATATGGATGGGAAAATACTCACAAAAATCCTGGCCAAGAGACTGGAGAACTGCGTACAAGAGGTGGTCGCAGAGGACCAGACAGGCTTTGTTAAGGGTAGATAGCTAACTGCGAACATTAGACTGCTGCTGAATGTGATACTGAAAAAAAAAATTTTAGAGCACCCAATTCATTTTTTCCAATTAAGGGGCAATTTAGTGTGGCCAATCCACCCAACCTGCACACCTTTGGGTTGTGGGGGCGAAACCCGCGCCAATACGGGGGGAATGTGCAAACTCCACACGGACAGTGACCCAGAGCCAGGATCGAACCTGGGATCTCGGCGCGTGAGGCAGCAATGCTAACCACTGCGCCGCCATGCTGTCTGGTGAATGTGATACTGACCCCATCCGGGGAGAGAACACCAGAGGTGTTTGTCTCCAAGGACACAGAAAAGGTCTTCGACAGAGTCGAGTGGAAGTACCTCATTGAGGTACTGGAGCGATTAAGGTGTGTTCACCTCATGGGTAAAACGTCTAGACAACACCCTCAAGGCGAGCGCTCAGACCAACACCACCAGCTCTGAATACTTCCAGTTGCACAGAGGCACCAGACAGGGACGCCCGCTGTCCCCACTCCTGTTCGCCTTGGCAATTTAGCCGTTGGCGATCACTCTGCGAGATGCGAGAGGATGGAGGGGAATCCAAAGAGGAGGCAGAGAGCACAGAATATGCGAATGTTCTGCTCTTCTACATCTCGGACCCGCAAACCGGCATGAACAAAATCACAAAGCTTCTGGGAGAGTTCGGAGCCTTCCCAGGCCACAAACTCAACCTGGGCAAAAGTGACGTTTTCCCAGTGAACTCAAGAGGGGGAGGGCCAGAGCTGGAGGGTCTACCATTTAAAATAACCCAAAACAAATTCCACTACCTGGGAATCCAGATAGCCCACGACTGGACACGGATCCACAAGTGAAATCTGACCAGTCTGACAGGAAGTTAAAAAGGACCGACAGAGATGGGAAGCACTCCTGCTTTCTCTGGACTTTTACACAGGGAACAGACCGGCAACTCTAGAAGAGCTGACAGAGAGACTGGAACTGCCGAATGGACAGGAACTCAGACATCTGCAAATCAAAAACTTTCTCTGCAAGGAGACGGCAAGGTACACAAGGATCGCGAGAGACACAATGTGGGAGGAGCTACTGGACACGGACAGTCTGGGAAAGGGGACGACTTTTGGAAAGGACATGCTCCCCACTGGACAAAACAAGGGAAAAATGGGAAGACGAGATAGGGACGGACGTAAGGTGGGGAAGCACTGAACAGGGACAACTCCACCTCCTGCACAAGGCTAAGCCTCAGGCAGGTAATAGTGGTGCACAGAGCACACCCGACAAGAACCCGAATGAACAAATTCTTCCAGGAGGTGGAGGACAAATGTGACCAGTGCCAGGGAGGCCCGGCCAACCATGGCAACATGTTTTGGGCATGTCCCAGACTTGTTGGGTTCTGGACAGCCTTCTTTGAGGCAATGTCCAAGATTGTGGGGGTGAGGGTGGAGCCTTGCTCGAGAGTGAAAGTCTTCGGGGTATTGGACCAGCCAGAACTTCATATGGGGAAGAGGGCTTGCGCGCTTGGCTTTGCTTCCCTAATCGCTCGCCGAAGAATCCTGCTCGGCTGGCGATCAGCAGCACCACACATAGCTGCAGACTGGCTGGCAGACCTATCAGAATCTCTCCGCCTGCAGTAGATCAAGTGACCATCTGAGGATCTGAAGATGGCTTCCACCAAGCATGGGGGCCATTCATCAACCTGTTCCAAGACCTGTTCAAGCCAACAACTGATAGAACAGGGGGGAGGGGCAGGGGGACGTTGCACGGGGACCACAGAAAGCAGACAGGAGCGAGAGTGGGGGGAGGGGGAGAGAGAGAGAGGCTAGAGGAAACACCAAGGGAGAGACCAGAGAGAGACAGGCACAAGGATCAGAGGGCCCAACATAAAGCCACAAGAAAAAGACAAAAAAAAAACCCACCTACGGTGAAAGAAAGAGCCTGGGATAAGACTTGGAAACAGCAGAAGAGGGGAAGTAGGGGGGGTGGCAAAGTTGGGGAGGCGGGGCGGGTGTGGAGGAGGGTGTTGAAAAGGAACAACATGTAAACTGTTACCATATCATCTATATTTATGTACGGTGTAAAAATGTAAACTATAATGTAAAGATTTTTAAAAAAGATTTAGTATCAGAAAGAGCAAAGCACTGCTCACAATATGGAAATATTGATGACCTTTTATAACTGCTGTGATTTTTCTCAGGAAGCATACTGAATACCTAACAAACAATTAAGAATACAGAATTATATTTGATCTGATTAAGTCGGTATTTCCTGATGTTCCTGTAAGTTTAAAAACACTTTCACTTATCAATTATTAAGGAATTAGAATAAAGGTTGAAAGTGAAAAGAATATAAAAATATTAAGTGAAAGATCAGGAAGTCTTGGTTTGGTAACATCAAGCTGGGGATTTAAAATTCTTTATATTACAAGAAAAGGGAAAGATAGCTCAGAAACCTATGTACAACTTCTTTAATGGCTTAAGAACAAAGAACAGTACAACACAGGAACAAGCCCTTCGGTCCTCCAAGCCCCTCTCCAAGCTCATCTAAACTAAAACCTTCTGCACTTCTGGATCCATATCCCTCTATTCCCATCCTATTCGCGTATTTGTCAAGATGCCTCATAAATGTCGCTACTGTATTTGCTTCCTCAGAAAAGTGGTGGGGAAAGGAGATGGATTGGGCGATGCGCCAGGCTAATCGGTGCCTCAATGTGACTATATGTAAATAAAGAACAGTGCAGCACAGGAACAGGCCCTTGGGCCCTCCAAGCCTGCGCTGGTCACATGCCTACCTAGACCAACCACATGTATCCTTCTATACCCCGTCAGTTCATGCGCCTATCAAGATAATTCTCAAAGGCCGCTAACGTATCTGCCTCAACCACCTCACTTGGCAGTGCAGTCCAGGCCACCACCACCCTCTGTGTGAAAAATCTTCCTCCCGCACATCTCCACTGAACCTGTCCCCCCTCAACTTGAACTTGTGCCCCCTTTGCAATTGTCATTTCTGCCAAGGGAAAAAGCCTCCAACTGTTCACCCTGACTATACCCCTCATAATTTTATAAACTTCTATTAGGTCGCCCCTCAGCTTCCGTCTCTCTAGGGAGAATAATCCCAGTTTATTCAATCTCTCCTCATAGCTAATACCCTCCATACCAGGCAACATCCTATACCATACATCCTATTTTCTATACTCCCTCCAAAGCCTCCACATCCTCCTGGATTTTTCGACGGCCTCAGGCCATACGAGGTTTAATAGGGTAAAAGACTGTACTTTTATTGACTTGCCAGAGAGTGCAGCACTAAAATAAATACTGGAATATTTCCGATCCATGATAATTTTATCAAAAATGAATGGTTCGATGTGGCAAAGTCCTTGTGCCATACTGCCAACTCCTGACACCATGTAGAATATTATGGGGTCCTCAAATTATTGACATCAAGGACTTCCAACAAAGTTTATTCCTAAGCTTGACAGCTACATCCATTACTTGTGCTCTGCCGAAGATCCTAGGGATAACTCCTATGCTCCTGCCACGTGATCTCTTGTGTATCCGCATAATGACATTCTCATGTGACCAGTCAGCCATATTTAATTAACTTCTCAGGATCAACCACTAAAGCACTTCAAAAAACAAGGGCCACAAATTAAAGTTTGTTCGTTGCTGAAAAGTGCAGTGTCTCTCTGCAGGTTCATTGGACAAAAGGCACTAATCCTGCCCTATTCTGATCCTTTGATGGTTTCCTTAGTAAAGGTACCAACTCCTGATTTGTGCTAAAACTCTCATAATTTAATGATAAACATTGTGGTTTATTGAAACATCTTCTTGATCTCTTCTTGATGTATGTGTTACTATTTGCTTGAATTCTTCGATACTACCTAACAGCACAATGAAACATTGCAATTCACCTCTAAGATCCCAGCTTGCTGTCATTACCTTGTGGCAGCTTTACTTTGCTTTTCTTTTTTGTAGAAAGATCATCAGGGAAACCAGTTTCTTTTAAACCTCAACAGAGACCACGGGCGAAATTCTCCGTAATCGGCGCGATGTCCGCCGACCGGCGCCAAAACCGGTGCAAATCAGTCCGGCATCGCGCCGCCCCAAAGGTGCGGAATTCTCCGCATCTTGAGGGGCCGAGCCCTCACCTTGAGGGGCTAGGCCCGCGCCGGACTGATTTCCGCCCCGCCAGCTGGTGGGAAAGGCCTTTGGTGCCCCGCTAGCTGGCGTGAAAATGACATTGCCGGGCGGCACATGCGCGGGAGCGTTAGCGGCTGCTCACGGCATCCCCGCGCATGCGCAGTGGAGGGGGTCTCTTCCGCCTCCGCCATGGTGGAGACCGTGGCGAAGGCGGAAGGAAAAGGGTGCCCCCACGGCACAGGCCCGCCCACGGATCGGTGGGCCCCGATCACGGGCCAGGCCACCGCGGGGGCACCCCACCGGGGCCAGATCGCCCCGCGGCCCCCCCCCCCGGGACCCCGGAGCCCGCCCGCGCCGCCTTGTCCCGCCGGTAAGAGAGGAGGTTTAATCCATGCCGGCGGGACAGGCATTCCAGCAGCGGGACTTCGGCCCATCCGGGCCGGAGAATCGCCGGGGGGGGGGCCCGCCAACCGGCGTGATTCCCGCCCCCGCCGAATCTCCGGTGCCGGAGAATTCGGCAACCAGCGGGGGCGGGATTCACGCCAGCCCCCGGCGATTCTCCGACCCGGCGGGGGGTCGGAGAATCTCGCCTCACACTTCTACTCTTTCACCTGACATCCACCTCATGCTCTGGAGCAATTTCTTTGATGTTCTAAATTAGAAGAAGTGCATTCGCTGATCTTGACTTTGTGTTTAAAATGTATTTTCTACAGCTTACCCAAGGCAGAGCATGACGAAGACAATATTCCCAAGTGGCGATATAGGTGGGACACGCAAAATGATTCAGGACAATATAAGCTGCTTCAGGATCAGCCGCAAAGTTAAACTCAGAACACATTGTCACATTCCCCCTGCCTGAAAAAGATAAAAACTTCAAATTAAATTCATTACACCACAACTGTAAAAACTTCTTAATCCGCATACATTTAGCAGTCTGGTGAAAATAAGTGCTTAGTTTTTATAAGGAAATATATAGGGAGTTATCGCTACCCAATATTATAAAATGCGTATACGTTAAGGAATCAATTACATAATGATACACTTTGTCACATTTCAGAAATTCTGAAAATCTTTCCCTGGATAATACTTGTTAAAACAAACACTACTGAAAATGAAATGAAATGAAAATCGCTTATTGTCACAAGTAGGCTTCAATGACTGTGAAAAGCCCCTAGTCGCCACATTCCGGCGCCTGTTCGGGGAGGCTGGTACGGGAATTGAACCGTGCTGCTGGCCTGCTTGGTCTTCTTTAAAAGCCAGCGATTTAGCCCAGTGTGCTAAACCAGCCCCTGGTGAGCTCAATTTAGCTTTCAAGGGTTTACTTTCACAGGACAGTGTGGCCGAGCCACATAGATTAGAATTGAAATGAGACTTCTAAACCCACCAAAGGTTACCATTCTAGTGCTCACACACATGAATTGTTGCTGCAATAAGGAGGTCTGCCCTAGACTAAAGGGCAGCATTCAGAGGAGTCATTCTGCTTCAGTCAGGTAAGACAACCCACTGATGCGAGAAGTGAAATATATTAATTTCTTTGTGACCTTATATGAAGACAAGTTGTGTTAATTGAAACAAATGTCTGAAATAAAGCAGTGAATCATAGAAAATGCAGTGCAGAAGGAGGACATTCTGCCCATCGAGTCTGCACCAGCACTTGGAAAGAGCACCCTACTTGAACCCACACCTCCACCCCATCCACGTTAACCAGTAGCCCCACCTAACCTGCACATCTTTGGACTGTGGGAGGAAACCGGAGCACCCGGACGATACCCACGCAGACACGGGGAGAAGGTGCAAACTCCATCAATTTGTATTACGCCACTTCTCAAGGCTGCCTTGGGAGAATGAAATACACATTGAAAAGAATGAACATCTTGGGCTGGATTCTCCGATTTTGAGGCTATGTCCCCACGCCAGCGTGGGAACGGTGGCTTTTTACATCAGCAAAAATGGCGTAAATCGACCACCAATCCTCCGTTTGGCTGGGAGCTAGCATCAAGGCAGCGTAGAGCACCCGGCTCTAGCCGCCGCCAATATGGCCCGGAGAATTTCCAGTTCCGTGGTCGCGCATGTACATGCAACATGGCGCCGGCCGCTCGCAGACCTAGCCTGCGAAATAATGCCCCCTTTGGCCGGCTTGCGTGCCCCGGACCACCCCTCAACAGTGCCCCCAGCCCCAGGAAAAGTCCTTCCTGCCCGCGGATCGGCTCTCCCCCGACTGCGGTGGCGCTGGACTGAGTCCGCAGCCACCACGCCGAGTTCCCGACAGATGAGACCACGCCTTTGGGAACTCGGCCAGTCAGGGGCAGAGCATCGGGGGAGCGGGCCTTGGGCAACGTCCTGAGGACGTTGAAACGTCGTTTTGGAGGGGACAGAGCATCTCAAAAGCAGCGGCGCCCCCGATTTGGTCGTAAACTTTGATTCTCCGGCCGTCCGCGTCGGCGACCAGAGAATCCCACCCATTGTTTAAGATGCAAATGAGTACTATTGTCACAAAAACAGAAAATACTGGATAATCACAGAAGGTCTGACAGCATAAAAAGCATCCTATCTGGCTACATCACAGCGAATGTACCATGCCTCCTGCAGCATATGAGGTAGACAACGTTGGTCGAGTAGCACGAATATGTACCATGTACCTGGTGGGTGGTGTTCTCACGTGTAATGGTGGTACCCATGTTGATGATCTGGCACGTCTTGCAGAGGTACCTTGTGTTGCCCTATTAAGTATTTTCTTTTATTTCCTTTTCTTTTCATGTACTTAATGATCTGTTGAGCTGCTCGCAGAAAAATACTTTTCACTGTACCTTGGTCCACGTGACAGTAACCAAAATCCAGATTGCCAGGTAGTGTCGTGGTCGCTGTTCTCCTGAAGGCTGGGTAGTTTGCTGCAAACAATGGTCTGTTTGAGGTTGCGCAGTTGTTTGAAGGCAAGTAGTGAGGGTGTAGGGATGGCCTTGGCAAGACCTTCGTCTTCATCATGTTGAAGGCTGGGAAGAAGATGTCGTAGTTCCTCCGCTCCGGGGAAGTACTGGACGACGAAGGGTACTCTGTCAGTTGTGTCCCAGGTTTGTCTTCTGAGGTGGTCAGTGCGTTTTTTTGCTGTGGCGCGTTGGGACTGTCGATCGATGAGTCGAGCGCCATATCCCATTCTTACGAAGGCCTCTTTCAGCATCTGTAGATGTCTGTTATGTTCCTCCTCGTCTGAGCAGATCCTGTGTATACGGAGCGCTAGTCATAGGGGATGGCTTCTTTAATGTGTTCAGGGTGGAAGCTGGAGAAGTGGAGCATCGTGAGGTTATCCGTGGGCTTGCAATAAAGCAAAGTGATGAGGTGACTGTCCTTGATAGAGATGAGTGTGACCAAGAATACAACTGATTCCGGAGAGTAGTCCATGGTGAGTCTGATGGTGGGATGGAACTTATTGATGTCATTGAGTAGTTGTTTCAGTGATTCTTCGCCATGGGTCCAAAGGAAAAAAATTTAATTGATGTATCTGATGTTTAACATCGGTTGAAGGTCCTGTGCGGTGAGGAGGTCTTGTTCGAACTTGTGCATGAATATGTTGGCGTATTGAGGTGCACATTTGGGCCCCATTGCTGTTCCGTGTATCTGGATGAAGAACCTGTTGTCGAAGGTGAAGAAGTGTGATCCAGGATGAAGCGGATGAGTTGTAGAATTGCATCTCTCCAACCGACTGTCCTGGCTTGAGACAATTCACACTTCTTTAACCTGTGATTATCCCTCTCTCCAGTTGCACCATCTGGGCCTGTAAAGACTTAATTACCTGCAAAGGCTCGCATTCCAAAGTATCATCTTGCATCAACACTGCAATGAAGTTATGAGAAAAGCCCCTAGCCACCACATATCGGCACCTGTTAGGGTACATGGAGGGAGAATTACGTAATATGTCCAAATTACCTAACAGCTTGTCTTTCGGGACTTGTGGGGGGAAACCGCAGTATCCCACGCAGACGCGGGGAGAAGGTGCAGACTCCGCAGAGACAATGACTCAAGCCTGGGACCTGGTGCTGTGAAGCAACAGTGCTTACCACTGTTGGCCCTTGAAGTGGGGATGGACCCATAGTCAAAAGGGAAAGAAAGACAACTTTAAAACTGGCCCATCCTGAGGCTGCAATTTTCAAGTGCTGGGCCTTTACCTTCTTGATGGGCCATGACTCTGGGAAGGGAAGCCTAGGCTAGTGGGTTGAGTGGATGTCAAGTTAACACGGTCTGAAGGATCTAACAACATGCCTGTGAGTTCACAAGAGAATATCTCAACTCTAATAGAGAAGCATGACAGCAATGAAAAAACCTTAGCATATCAAGTTAGCATATCATATCATTCAGCCACCAATCTTTAACATTCCTTCAGTCTGACAGCTAAGCTAATTATGCCCACTAACTCACCACTAATGTGTGAGCGTCACTGATTACAGATCATCAGTTAACCCTGTGCTCGCTGACCTCCCCATTCTGCCAGCGCCATAGTTTCCCAGCACCATACTCTGAGAGGCGAGCACATACACCCTCCCCGACAGAGGGCAAGGGCAAACAGGCCCTCCCATGGTGAGGCAATGGCACAGTATTATTGTCGCTGGTCTGGTAATCCAGAGACCCAGGACAATGCTCTGGAGACCCGGGTTTGAATCCCACCACAGGGAGAGCGTGCAGACTCAGCACAGACAGTGACCAAGCCAGGAATCGAATCTGGGGCCCTGGAGCTGTGAAGCAACAATGCTACCCACTGTGCTACCATGCTGCCCGGTATATGGTCGTGGTCGTGGGTATGGAAGGTGTTGTCTAAGGAACCTTGGCGAGTTACTGCAGTGCATCTTGTAGATGGTACTCATGGCTGCCACTGTTCATCGGTAGTGAAGGGTTTGAATGTTTATGGAAGGGGGAGCAATCAAGGGGGCTCTTTGTCCTGGATGGTGTCGAGCTTCTTGAGTATTGTTGGAGCTGCACTCATCCAGGCAAGTGGCGAGGATTCCATTACACTCCTGGCTTGTGCCTTGTACATGGTGACAGGCCTTTGGGGCATCAGAAAGTGAGTTACTTGCTGTACGATTCCTAGCCTTTGACCTGCCCTGGTAGCCACAGTATTAATATGGCTGGTCCAGTTCAGTTTCTGATCAATGGCAACCCCAAGGATGTTGATTGTGGGGGATTCAGCGATGGTAATGCCATTGAATCTCAAGGAACAATGGTTAGATCCTCTCTTGTAGGAGATGATCATTGCCTGGCACTTGCGTGGTGCAGATGTAACTTGCCACTTGTCAACCCAAGCCCGGATATTGTCCAGGTCTTGTTGAATTTGGACACGGATTGCTTCATTATCTGAGGAGTCGCGAATGGTGCTGAACATCGTGCAGTCATCCACAAACACCTGACTGGATCATAGCCGCACATTTCCTGATTGGATCATAGCAGAGTCACCTATGAAAGGACACCTGAGGCACATCACCTGACTGGATCATAGCAGAGTCCTGGCCTCCAGCAGTTCACCAAATGACAGTTGCCTGGACACCTTGCATCTGCCTGCAGTGGATCAGAGAGAGTGATGTGCTCACCAGATTGCGATCCCTAAAGCCTCTCTATTACTCAGTCCCACCAAGATGTGTGCCTGAGCTGGTGAACCTTGTAGCTGAAAGCCGTGTTGCCTCTTCGATCTCAAAGTCTGAAAATTCATCCTCTCTGGTGTCTGTGGTGGACTCCTGTGCCTGGCTGATGGAGGCACTGGGTTTCTCCCCTGACGAACCTGCAAGAGAAGGTAGAAGTCATTATAAGATGGCAGGGCCATCACAATAGACCAGACAGGGCTCACGTTAGCTTGGTTTGAGTGTTAGGGTGATGAGAGGGTTACCTGGCAGAATGGAGGAGATCATTCATCCTTTTATGGCTCTGGGAGATGGCGCTTACCATCGCTGCCAGCGCCTCATATGCGGGGTTAGTGACTTTGTTCAAGGGTCTCCTTCTAGTCTGCGGGAACAAAATGTGCCACGTTCCTGCGTGGCATACAGCAGTCTGCTAAGGCATGTCTTCGTGAATCTTGGGGCTGACTTCTTAGCAGTCATTCCCTGCCTGAGACCATGAAGAAGTGGCTGAGAGAGCTGAGGCGGCCTTCAAATTGCATGCCCCACTGATGGAAGTGCTCAGATGATAGCAGGACAGGCACGGAGGTGGCGTGAATCCTGTGTAAAATGTTTTTTTCCTAAGTGGCTAAAAATATGGCATGGAAACCCACCAATGCCGCCTTTTCTGCCCAAAACCACATCGCCAAGACATGAAAAAATTCTGTTCCTACATTATAATCTGAAGAATATTGTTTTCAGAGTTTCCCCTGTGACTCATTGGGGAAGTGCACACTTTACTAACTGATGTGCCATAAAACATTGATCTCAGTATACTCTCACCATCAGCCAGCAAGGAGCTGAACCTAGAACACCGCCCCCCCCCCACCCCCAACATCCCAACCCTTTATCATTAAAAGTACATGTAATAAATATCAAGAGAGGAGTGGGTCAAATTCAAGTGTGAGGTCATCCAGCTGAGAGAATTATGCAAATAAGTTCCCAGACATACTTTCTGTGTTTCCGCCCATGATGTACAGATGTTTTAACTTGGATGGAAAGGTGGGATCCATTTTAAATGCCAATGCAACATTGGTCAGGGGACCAATAGCCACAAGAGAAACCTGTGGAGTAACAAACAAGTGACTGAGAGATGTTAAAGTTATAGTAGACTGGGACAATTGTAAAATAGAACAGTTATTATCATTCTTTATCCATCTTACACACTCCGGTTAATTTTATATTTCGACTTGTAGTTCAAATTTCAGTTTGATGTTCAACCGTGCCGGTTCTTATTAAACAAGCTTTAGGTGACCTTACCACGTCACTGGATGCAACCTCGGCAAAATCTGCTAGCAATTGTTACGTCCACAAAAATCTGATGTGATTGGTAATGTAGATCATTCAGTCCTGTCCAGCCAGGGACAGGAGGTTTTCTGATATCAGTATGAGCATCCATTTTAAACTTCCCATCTGGAAGGAATTGTAAGGGTATATAGAGGAAAGCTAAATATTCTAGCAGGAAAGTTCGGAACGTGTACGGCATAATCTAAGAATTAGAGCAAGTCTGTTCAGTGGTGATGTCAGAAAGCATTCCTATGTGCACAGCGTAGTGGAAATCTGAAAGTTTATTTCCAAATAAACTGTTCACATTAGGTTAACTGAAAATTTCAAAATTGAGACTGCGAGATTTTTTTTTTAGGCAAGGTTAAGGATTATGGAAGCAAGGATGTTAAGTAAGATACAGATCAGTAATGATCTAATTGAATAAAGGAACAGATACAGGGCTGAATGGCCTATTCCTGTTCTATATTCACTGACGACGAACATTTCATTTCCTGATACCTATAAGTCTCACCTGACCAGCATATTCAGTGGCTATTCTTATCATGGCAGTAACTGCATGTTCTGCTTGTATGTGTTCCAACCCTGGAGCATTAGGATCTGGAACATCACCCAGACCATCCTTCCCATGGTACTGACTGGCATTTAGCTGACCTTCAAGGAGAGACTTACTTGCACCTCGGAACACAGGAATCTGCAATTATAAGGATAAAAATAATTAACAGTATTTGTGAGGGATGAAATTCAATAATTGTAATGACGTGGTATAAAGACATGGGGCGGGATTCTCTGTCCCGCTGCATCAGTTTTCTGGTGCGGCGCACCCCTGCCAATTGCAGGATTCTCCATCTTGCCAGCTGGCCAAGGGATTTCCCACTGTGGGCAGCCCCACGCCGTCGGGAAATCCCCAGGCGTGTGTGCGTTGCCGGCGCAATGGAGAATCCAGCCCATGGATTTTGGAATTTGTTAAAGTTCTCTGCCACTGGACATGCCATGGGAAAAATTTCTGGCCATCGAGCTGACCCATCACTCATCCCAAATTCAAAGTCACTTGCGTGGAAGAGGTGAATGACCGTACCCTCTTTCGCACTGCCTGTGTATCTGCCCATCAAAGTGGCTTGATACTCTATAGTTTGGGAGAAGAGAAAGGGACATTTTTTAAAATCTCCTTTCTCCTGGTGTTGCTTTCCAAACAGCAATCGGTGATCAACTGGAAGTTGTAAACTATATTAAATCCCAGCTTCTGTAACACGCAAGCATTCTTTATATTGGCCACAGCAAAATTGTAGCTGTTTATGTTTAATTGTGAACATCATCCCAGCAATTCTGCATATTTTACTGTTGTCAGGACGGGAGCGACGTGCACAAGGAGCATCCACTTCACCAAATAGAATTTTGAACATCAGAACCTGGGGCCACTTCAAACTGACCACCTCTCACACCACCCCCTCTCCCCACCATCACCGCTTCGCTTCCACATTACCCCTGCTCCATCACCACATCACATGACATCCAAGTTGTTCTAACTTCCTAAAACCAAGAATTTGGGGAGTTTTCTTTTGAGTCCACTTACATTGTTACACAAAGTCGACAGAGCAATTTTTCCTCCTTTGTTATGAGCCCTTAATTTTACAAGTCTAATCAGACAGAATATGTATGCACGTCAAACTGAATCTGGTACATTTTTAAAAACGAAAACTCATGAGGTGGTGCGGAATTCAAAATAAACTTGATAGCTGGAAAATATTGAAAGTTAAATAATCAGATAAAATTCACACAGTTGCTTGACTATGTATGAAATTCAAATACATAATTAACCTAGAATCAGAAGTCAGGGCTGCATTAGATTGTACCAATAAGATGTTGCTATTTCCTCTGGTATTGCAATAAATATGGGAGTGCTTGGGTGTAGAAATACTTCACCACATTAGTTTTATATCAAGACACTAGCTGGATAAATACTTCCTGCAGAGGGTGGTGATCATGCTAATCCCGAAGGGAAAGGACCTGTTGGAGTGTGGGTCATGTAGGCCCAGATCACTGTTAAACATGGATGTGAAATGTTGGCCAAGTTAGTGGCAGGGAGGATGGAAGCATACGTTCCGGGGGGTGGTCGCAATGAACCAAATGGGTTTTGTAAAGGGCAGGCAGCTTTCCAGTAACATTAGACGGTTATTAAACTTGATCATAACCCCGTCAAAGGGACGGGTACCAGAGGTAATGGTCTTTATGGACCTGGATAAGGCTTTTGACCGGGTGGAGTGGCGGTACCTGTTTGAAATTCTGGGACGGTTTGGGTTTGGGCCTAAGTTTGTGTCTGTTTTATGTGGCCACGGTGGCGCGTGTACGGACAAACGAGATGAGTTCATGGAGCTTCGGGTCACACCGAGGAACGAGACACGGGTGTCTCCTGTCGCCGCTGTTGTTCGCACTGGCGAAAGAGCCCTTGGCAATAGCCCTTAGGTGGTCAATAGAGTGGCAGGGGTTTGTGAGGGGGAGTAGGGAACACCGGGTGCCACTGTACACGTACATCCTGCTGCTGTTCGCGTCAGACCCATTGGAGAGGATGGGGAGAATTATGAACATACTAGAGAGGTTCAGGCATTCTCAGGCTATAAGTTGAATGTCAGAAAGAGTGAGGTGTTTCTGGGGAGCCAATCATGTGGCGTTGCCATTGAGGGTAGCCAGGGACAGGTGCAGGTATTTGGGAGTTCAGGTGACGGGGGAGTAGGCGACGAAGCACAAGTGGAACCTGACAAAGCAAATAGGCCAATGTACAAAAAAATGTGTATGAATGTTAAAAAGACAAGCCTAAAGGCACATATCTGAATGCATGGAGCATTCTCAATAGGGTCTCTTATAATCATGGAATTTACAGTGCAGAAGAAGGCTATCCGGCCCATCGAGTCTGCACAACCTTGGAAAGAGCACCCTACTTAAACACACATCTCCACCCCATCCCTGTAATCCAGCAACCCTACCTAAACTTTTGGACACTAAGGGGCAATTTAGTGTGGCCAATCCGCCTAACATGCATGTCTTTGGACTATAGGAGGAAACAGAAGCACCTGGAGAAAATCCACGCAGACACAGGGGGAAAATGCAAACTCCACACAGACAGTCACCCAAGGCCAGAATTGAGCCCGGATCCTGGGAGCTTTGAGGCAGCAATGCTAATTGCTGTGCCACCGTGCCGCCCAAAAGTGGACAAATTAACATTGATAGTTGATATAAACAGGCATATGTTTGAGGTTATGAAGACATGGCTGCAAGGTGACCAAGGCTGGGAACTGAATATCCAAGGATACTTAATATTTGGGAAGGATAGGCAAAAAGGAAAAGGAGGTATGGGTGGCATTGTTACTTAAGGATGAAATCAGTGCAATTGTGAGAGAGGCTATTGGCTCAGGGGATCTAGATGTAGAATCAAAGTGGGTGAAACTAAGAAGCAACAAGGGTCGGAAACCATTAGTGGGAGTTGTCTACAGGCCTCCAAACAGTAGTGGTAAGGTAGGGATGGCATAAACAGAAAATCAGAGATACTTGTAACAAGGATGCTACAGTAATCATGGGTGACTTTAATCTAAATATAGATTGGGCAAAACCAAATTAACAATAATACTGTGGTGGATGAATTCCTGGAGTGTGTACGAGATGGTCATTTGGACCGATATGTTGAGAAACCAACTCGGGAACATGCGATTCTAGATTTTGCATTATGCAATAATAATCATTAATAATCCAGTAGTGCAGGGGAAACAGTAACCATCACATGATAGAATTCTTAATTTGGATGGAAAGTGAAGAGGTCTGATCTGAAACTAGGTCCTAAACCTAGTCCCCCCCCCCCCCCCCCCCCCCATGGTGAGTTGATGTGTGTCCATGCCGGGTTCTGCATCACTCCAATTGGGAGTGTACACGTTCCAGGACACCACTAACCATAACACACTGTCTCCCTGGGTCCGTAACCGAGTTTGTTGCCATGAAGGCTGTCCTCTTGTTTAGTAGTATGACTACCCCCTTACCATCATCCCGGGACACGATTGGTGCGATTGTCCCACCCAGCTTTTTCTTATCCACAGTCGGTCCTTCTCCCTCAGGTGTGTCTCCTGGAGGAATAGAACATCAGCCCTCAGACTTTTCGGATGGGCAAAGACTTTGGATGTTTTCACTGGGCCGTTAAACCACTGAGGTTCCAGGTGACTATCTTGATGGGGGGGGGGTTGCTGTCCCCCCACCCCTCTCCTGCTGGGTCAACCAAGGAGGCTATTCGATCACTCTGGTCGGTTGGCACTTTCTCCAGGTCTCTGATTACCACCTCTTGTGCCTCCAACCGTTGCTCTGTCTTTTCTGGCGCCACCTTGAAGGGGGCCAGGGCATCCCCGACCGCCACCATCACTGTTACCACCTTTTCAAACTTGATGGCATCCCTGTATTTTTGTAGCTCCAGAGTCAGGAGGTCCATCCACTCGCTGATCGGTGGGTGGTCCGGCGTGAGCACCAGTGACCCAACCTTCTCAGGTGGGGCCGGCTCCAACTCGTCCCACGTGCTCGCCGATGTCCTGTTCTTCCTCTGTAGGCTTTTGCTGATTCAACCGTCTTTTCGGGTCCCAGAGATGTTCCTGGGCATTTCTCGGAAGTTGTGGTGGTCTTGGAGGGGGTTGGGGCTTCAACAGGTATATTTTTCAACAGGCCTATTTTCGTGCTAAAAGTGACGATTTTCTGAGTTCCCGGAGGAGAGTCACTTTTCCTGCTCCGCTCAGCACATCCCCGCCCCGGGGTGGCAAATTTAACTCTCTATTTAGAAAAGGAGTGGGAGAGAGAGAACTGGAAATTACAGACCAGTTAGTGTAATATCAACAATAGGGAAAATACTAGAGTCTATAGAGGCCTCTCGTGAGATTTAATGGCCTCGTTACACCTCGTGAGACCTAATGATATCTCGAGCGGTGTGGTAATCTGGGTCCCGCCCACAATGGGTCTCGAGTCCCGAGCAAGCCCCATTTAGCACTGGTTCTCCAGCAACGTAGATCAGGCGGTGGGGTGGTTCTCTCCCAGGCAACTGGGGCCACCTGGGCGATTGGGCTCTGGGCAGGATGGTACCCTGGTACCCCTGATGTGACCCGGGCACTGTGGCAATGCCAGATTGGCAGTGCTACCTAGGCACCTTGGAAGTGCCACCTGTGTGCTACTCTGGCACCGCCAGGGTGCCCAGGTGGCACTGACAGGGGTGCTGCCAAAGTACCAGGCTGGCAGTGCCAAGGTGTCCGGGTGGATCTTGTCCACACTTTGGATTGGGTCCAGGATGCCCTGCAGTTATGAGGTGGGGTGCAGGGGGCTCGAGGACCCCATCATTGGTGTATTGGGGGGTTTGGAAGGCTACGGTGCCCCAATCTCTTTCTGCACTGGTGAGTGGAGCTCGTTAGCGCAGGAAATAGGACTAAATGTGGCCTGGGTGGGGCGTTCTTTGCCGAGGCCCAGAAATGGAGCAGAGTCGGGCAGCACAGCAGCACAGTGGTTAGCACTGCTGCTTCACGGCCTGAGGACCCAGGTTCGATCCTGGCCCTGGGTCACTGTCCAGGTGGAGTTTGAACATTCTCCCCGTGTCTTCGAGGGTCTCACCCCCACAATCCAAAGATGTGCAGGGTAGGTGCATTGGCCATGCTAAATTGCCCCTTAGTTGGAAAAAAATAATTGGGTACGCAAAATTTATATTTAAAAAAAAGAAGCAGAGTCCCCTTTAATAGCGGGGTCGTTTTCGGCACCAACAGTGCCGGGAAACCGGTTCCGGCTAAACGCGCCCAACATGGGACTCTGTTCCATTTCTATTAAATCGCGGCCCATGTTTGAGAAACCCGCTGGAGTTTTTTCAGAACATAACTAATATAACCGAGAAGGATGAACCAATGGATGTTGTACATTTGAATTTTGAGAAAGCTTTTGACAAAGTCCCACAGAAGAGGGTTGTGTGCAAAATCAAAGCACAAGGGATGGGATGGGGTAATATAGTGGCATGGATTGAGAATTTGTTCGCAGACAGGAAACAGAGAGTAGGAATAAATGCATCTTTTTTGAAGTGAAAAATGTTGACTAGTGTGGTCCCGCAGGGATCAAAGAAGAATACAGTACAGGAACAGGCCCTTCGGCCCTCCAAGCCTGCACCGGTCATGATACCAACCTTTGCCAAAACCCTCATCACTTCCTTCAGCCATATCTCTCTATGCTCAATCAATCCATGTGTTTGTCAAGATGCCTTTTGAACGCCATTAATGTATCTGCTTCCACAACCTCCCCTGGCAACGCGTTCCAGGCACTCACCACCCTCTGCGTAAAAAACCTGCCTCGCACATCTCCTCTAAACTTTGCCCCACAGACCTTAAACCTATGCCCCCTGGTGACTGATTCCTCCACCCTCAGAAAGAGTGCCTGCCTTCCACTCTACCCAAGCCCCTCATAATATTGTAGACCTCTATCAGGTCACCTCTCAACCTCTGTCTTTCTGATGAAAACAGTCCGCGTCTATTCAGCCTCTCCACATGGCTAACACCCTCCAGACCAGGCAACATCCTGGTAAACCTCCTGTGCACCCTCTCCAAAGCGTCCACATCCTTCTGGTAGTGTGGCGACCAGTGCTTGGGACCCAGCTATTCCCAAAATACATCAATGATTTGGATGATGGAACCAAATGAAATAGTTCCCAGTTTGCTGGTGACATGAAACTTGGTGGAAATGTGAGTGGTGAGGAAGATGTTAAGAGGCTTCAGACAAGTTGTGTAAGTGGGCAAATACTTGGTAGCTGCAGTAAATATGAAGTTATCCACTTTGGACAGAGAAACAAAATAGCAGAGTATTATTTAAATGGCGATAGATTGGTAAATGTTGACTTACAAAGGGACCTTTGTACACCAGTCACTGAAAGCAGGCTTGTAGTATATCAAACAGTTAGGAAGGCAAATGGTTTGTTGGCCTTCATTGCAAGAGGAATTGAGTTCAGCAGCAAGGATGATGTACTATAGCTGTACAGAGCCTTGGTGAGATCACATCTGCAACACTGTGTGCAGCTTTTGTCTCCTTATCTAGGTAAGGATATGCTTGCCATGAGGGAGTGCAGCAAAGGTTCACCAGGCTGATTCCTGGGATGGCAGGATTGTCTTATGAGGAGAGGTTAAGTCGACTGAGCCTGTATTTAAAATTTAAAAGAATGAGAGGCGAGCTAATTGAAAAGTATGAAATTCTGAGAGGGTTGGACAGAATGGATGCAGGGATGCTGTTTCCTCTGGTAGGGGTGTCTAGACAAGGGGTCACAGTCTCAGGATACAGGGTAGGCTGTTTAGGACTGAGAGAGAACATAGAACATAGAACAATACAGCGCAGTACAGGCCCTTCGGCCCACGATGTTGCACCGAAACAAAAGCCATCTAACCTACACTATGCCATTATCATCCATAAGTTTATCCAATAAACTTTTAAATGCCCTCAATGTTGGCGAGTTCACTACTGTAGCAGGTAGGGCATTCCACGGCCTCACTACTCTTTGCGTAAAGAACCTACCTCTGACCTCTGTCCTATATCTATTACCCCTCAGTTTAAAGTTATGTCCCCTCGTGCCAGCCATATCCATCCGCGGGAGAAGGCTCTCACTGTCCACCCTATCCAACCCCCTGATCATTTTGTATGCCTCTATTAAGTCTCCTCTTAACCTTCTTCTCTCCAACGAAAACAACCTCAAGTCCATCAGCCTTTCCTCATAAGATTTTCCCTCCATACCAGGCAACATCCTGGTAAATCTCCTCTGCACCTGCTCCAAAGCCTCCACGTCCTTCCTATAATGCGGTGACCAGAACTGTACGCAATACTCCAAATGCGGCCGTACCAGAGTTCTGTACAGCTGCAACATGACCTCCCGACTCCGGAACTCAATCCCTCTACCAATAAAGGCCAACACGCCATAGGCCTTCTTCACAACCCTATCAACCTGGGTGGCAACTTTCAGGGATCTATGTACATGGACACCTAGATCCCTCTGCTCATCCACACTTTCAAGAACTTTATCATTAGCCAAATATTCTGCATTCCTGTTATTCCTTCCAAAGTGAATCACCTCACACTTCTCTACATTAAACTCCATTTGCCACCTCTCAGCCCAGTTCTGCAGCTTATCTATATCCCTCTGTAACCTGCTACATCCTTCCACACTATCGACAACACCACCGACTTTAGTATCGTCTGCAAATTTACTCACCCACCCTTCTGCGCCTTCCTCTAGGTCATTGATAAAAATGACAAACAGCAACGGCCCCAGAACAGATCCTTGTGGTACTCCACTTGTGACTGTACTCCATTCTGAACATTTCCCATCAACCACCACCCTCTGTTTTCTTTCAGCTAGCCAATTTCTGATCCACATCTCTAAATCACCCTCAATCCCCAGCCTCCGTATTTTTTGCAATAGCCTACCGTGGGAACCTTATCAAATGCTTTGCTGAAATCCATATACACCACATTAACTGCTCTACCCTTGTCTACCTGTTCAGTCACCTTCTCAAAGAACTCAATAAGGTTTGTGAGGCATGACCTACCCTTCACAAAGCCATGCTGACTATCCCTGATCATATTATTCCTATCTAGATGATTATAAATCTTGTCTCTTATAATCCCCTCCAAGACTTTACCCACTAGAGACGTGAGGCTCACCGGTCTATAGTTGCCAGGGTTGTCTCTGCTCCCCTTTTTGAACAAAGGGACCACATTTGCTGTCCTCCAGTCCTCTGGCACTATTCCTGTAGCCAATGATGACATAAAAATCAAAGCCAAAGGTCCAGCAATCTCTTCCCTGGCCTCCCATAGAATCCTAGGATAAATCCCATCAGGTCCCGGGGACTTATCTATTTTCAGCCTGTCCAGAATTGCCAACACCTCTTCCCTACGTACCTCAATGCCATCTATTCTATTAGCCTGGGGCTCAGCATTCTCCTCCACAACATTATCTTTTTCCTGAGTGAATACTGACGAAAAATATTCATTTAGTATCTCGCCTATCTCTTCAGACTCCACACACAATTTCCCATTCCTGTCCTTGACTGGTCCTACTCTTTCCCTAGTCATTCGCTTATTCCTGACATACCTATAGAAAGCTTTTGGGTTTTCCTTGATCCTTCCTGCCAAATACTTCTCATGTCCCCTCCTTGCTCGTCTTAGCTCTCTCTTTAGATCCTTCCTCGCTACCTTGTAACTATCCATCGCCCCAACCGAAACTTCACACCTCATCTTCACATAGGCCTCCTTCTTCCTCTTAACAAGAGATTCCACTTCTTTGGTAAACCACGGTGCCCTCGCTCGACGCCTTCCTCCCTGTCTGACCGGTACATACTTATCAAGAACACGCAGTAGCTGATCCTTGAACAAGCCCCACTTATCCAGTGTGCCCAACACTTGCAGCCTACTTCTCCACCTTATCCCCCCCAAGTCACGTCTAATGGCATCATAATTGCCCTTCCCCCAGCTATAACTCTTGCCCTGCGGTGTATACTTATCCCTTTCCATCATTAACGTAAACGTCACCGAATTGTGGTCACTGTCCCCAAAGTGCTCTCCTACCTCCAAATCCAACACCTGGCCTGGTTCATTACCCAAAACCAAATCCAACGTGGCCTCGCCTCTTGTTGGCCTGTCAACATATTGTTTCAGGAAACCCTCCTGCACACACTGTACAAAAAACGACCCATCTATTGTACTCGAACTATATCTTTTCCAGTCAATATTTGGAAAGTTAAAGTCTCCCATAATAACTACCCTGTTACTTTCGCTCTTATCCAGAATCATCTTCGCCATCCTTTCCTCGACATCCCTAGAACTATTAGGAGGCCTATAAAAAACTCCCAACAGGGTGACCTCTCCTTTCCTGTTTCTAACTTCAGCCCATACTACCTCGGAAGAAGAGTCCCCATCTAGCATCCTCTCCGCCACCGTAATACTGCTCTTGACTAGCAGCGCCACACCTCCCCCTCTTTTGCCTCCTTCTCTGAGCTTACGAAAACACCTAAACCCCGGAACCTGCAACATCCATTCCTGTCCCTGCTCTATCCATGTCTCCGAAATGGCCACAACATCGAAGTCCCAGGTACCAACCCATGCTGCCAGTTCCCCTACCTTGTTTCGTATACTCCTGGCATTGAAGTAGACACACTTCAAACCACCTACCTGAACACTGGCCCCCTCCTGCGACATCAAATCTGTGCTCCTGACCTCTATACTCTCATTCTCCCTTACCCGAAAACTACAATCCAGGTTCCCATGTCCCTGCTGCATTAGTTTAAACCCCCCCAAAGAGCACTAACAAATCTCCCCCCCAGGATATTTGTGCCCCTCAGGTTCAGGTGTAGACCATCCTGTCTGTAGAGGTCCCACCTTCCCCAGAAAGAGCCCCAGTTATCCAGAAATCTGAATCCCTCCCGCCTGCACCATCCCTGTAGCCACGTGTTTAAATGCTCTCTCTCCCTATTCCTCATCTCATTATCACGTGGCACGGGCAACAACCCAGAGATAACAACTCTGTTTGTTCTAGTTCTGAGCTTCCATCCTAGCTCCCTGAAAGCCTGCCTGACATCCTTGTCCCCTTTCCTACCTATGTCGTTAGTGCCAATGTGGACCACGACTTGGGGCTGCTCCCCCTCCCCCTAAGGACCCGGAAAACACGATCCGAGACATCACGTACCCTTGCACCTGGGAGGCAACATACCAAACGTGAGTCTCTCACGCTCCCACAAAATCTCCTATCTGTGCCCCTGACTATAGAGTCCCCAATTACTAATGCTCTGCTCCTCTCCCCCCTTCCCTTCTGAGCAACAGGGACAGACTCCGTGCCAGAGGCCCGTACCCCATGGCTTACCCCTGGTAAGTCGTCCCCCCCACAAGTATCCAAAGCGGTATACTTGTTTCTCAGGGGAACGACCGCAGGGGATCCCTGCACTGACTGCTTTTTCCCAGTCCCTCTTACAGTTACAGAGATGAGGAGTCTTCACTCAGGGTGATCAGAATGCTGTGGGAGCCAAATCACTGAATACATTTAAGAAGGAGGTGGACAGATTTCTAGACTCTCAAGGCATCTCAGGGTATTTGGAGTGTGCAGGAGTATGGTATTGAGATAGACGATCAGCCATGATAATATTGTATGAAGGAACAGGCTCAAAGGGCTGAAGGGCCTACTCCTGTTCCTCTTTTCTAAGTTTCGAAGATATTACAAACAAGGGCTGGTAGAAGTTTGGAGCACTCTTCACAAATGGCAACTGATGCAAGATCAATTGCAAATGTTAATGCTGAGACTTTTCGTTAACCAAAGTTATGGATATGGGCAACGGCAAATATACGGAATTAGGACACAGATCAGCAATGGACGCATTGCATTGTGGAACAGGCTCGAGGGACTAAAAGGCCTACTCCAGTTTTTATGTTTCGCAAAAGCATAACCTTTTTGTCATAGATCTGAATTTTATACAGTAGAATAACATTAATTTCTAAAAACCACAAATGAAGAAGATTCTAATCACTGTAAAATGTTATCTTTACCCAGAATTTTCATCACCTACCTCTGTGCACTGGCAAACATTTAACACCCGAAATACATTTTTGCACACATTTTCAACTGTTGTGTTTCCATGAGTACATGTTATACCCAGGATTTGCACATTAGGAGCCGCAAGAGCCATCATCATCGCTTGGGCATCATCCACTCCACAGTCGAGATCCACAAGCAACAGTTTCTTTGCCATTTCAGAACCTCCCCCTGAAAAAAGTGTAAGATTGAGTTTAAAACAGTATCAATTGGCTGATGTTTTGGGTTAATATTTCTGGTGGCAGGCACGGAGCACTGGTGAATGAATGAGTAGCTATGAATGTAACAAATGGCAAAACTGTTCATTTGCCGTTGACTGCAAAATCCGAGGTGTTATGTGAACACAAAGTTGATATTAGAGTTTCATATTACTCAGTGCATTGCTCCTGATTAACTCAACAAGAACCAAGCTCCTGATAGTTTAAAGTACAGGATTTATTAGGTACACTTCTGGCCAGTTTTTCAGTGCAGTGGCAAAGGTTACCATAAATTGGCCCTTGAAATCACTCCGGGCATCAGCTTTTTGGCAAGGCAAGGCCAGCATTTATTGCCCATCCCTAATTGCAATTCATTTAACATTTCAGATGTTCATTTCGCGGCTTTGTGATGTGAAACAAGGCCAACAGCATGGGTTCAATTCCCCGAGGTTATTCTCAACCTTGCCCCTCGCATGAGGCGTGGTGATCTTCATCATCAGTTAGCTCTCCTCAACGGGAAAGGCAGCCAGCTTATGGTCATCTGCGACTGTGGCAACTTTACTTTACTTCATTAGTCACCATTCCTGTGATGAGCTTTATATTCCAGATTTGTTAACTGAATTGAAATTCCACCAGCTGCTGTGATGCCCAGAGCATTTGCTGGGTCTCTGAATTATTAGTGCACTTTACTACTGCAGCTACACCTCTGAAAGCAAGTTAATTTGTGCCACAACACGGGGGGAATGTTCTGCTGACGGGGGAGGGACTTTTGCTGCGGGACAAGAGGGAGGTCGGGTCGGAGGCTGCCTGGGGGCGGGCCTGCGGATGCGTGGAGCGCGGGCTGGAGACTGGCCCAAGAAAGGTGATGGCTGATCGGCGGAGGGGGGCGAGAAGCCCCCCAACCAGGCTGATCACATGAAACGTAAGAGGGCTAAATGAGCCGGTTAAGAGGGCACGCGCGTTCACGCATTTGAGGGGACTGAAGGACTGTGTTGCAGGAGACGCACCTTAGAGTAACTGACCAGGTCAGGCTAAGGAAGTATTGGGTCGGACAGGTTTTCCACTCGGGGCTGGACTCTAAGACTAGAGGAGTCGCGATCCTGATTAATAAGCGAGTGTCATTCGAGGTGGGAAGAATACTTGCGGATGTGGGGGGTCGGTACATTATGGTCAGTGGGAAGCTGGAGGGGCTGCCGGTAGTACTCATGAATGTGTACGCGCCAAATTGGGATGATGTGGAGTTCATAAGGAGGATGCTGGGGAAGATCCCAAACCTGGATTTGCATAAGCGGGTCATGGGGGGGACTTCAACACAGTCATTAACCCAGGGCTAGACCGGTCTAGCTCAAGGACAGGCAGGGTGCCGGCAATGGCAAAGGAGCTAAAGGGGTTTATGAAGCAGATGGTGGGGGGGTGTGGACCCATGGAGAATAGGGCGGCCGAGAGTGAAGGAGTTCCCCTTCTACTCACACGTGCATAGAGTGTACTCCCGGATTGACTTTTTATCCTGAATAGGGTTTTACTGACGGGGGTAGTGGACACTGAGTATTCAGCGATCACGATCTCGGATCATGCCCCGCACTGGGTTGACCTACAGGTGAGCAAGGAGGGTAGCCAGCGCCTGCACTGGAGGCTGGACGTGGGACTTTTAGCTGATGAGTAGGTGTGTGGGCGGCTGACGAAATGTATCCAGAACTACCTGGAAGTCAACGACACGGGGGAAGTTTCGGCTGCAGTGGTCTGGGAGGCGCTGAAGGCGGTGGTTAGAGGGGAGTTGATCTCGATGCGGGCCCACAGGGAGAAGGCAGACAGAGCAGAGACGGACCGACTGATAAAGGAAATACTACAGGTTGACAGGAGGTATGCGGAGACCCCAAAGGCAGAGCTTCTAAGGGAACGAGGGATGCTACAGGCAGAGTTTGGCTTGTTAACTACAAGGAAAGCGATGGTGCAGCTGAGGAAGGAAAGGGGGGCGATCGATGAATATGGGGAGAAGGCCAGTAGAATGCTTGCGCAGCAGCTTAGAAACCGGGAGGCGGCCAGTGAGATTGGGAAAGTAAGGGCCAGGGATGGGAACCTGGTCGGAGATCCAGCTGGGGTTAATAAGGCGTTTGAGGAATTCTACAGCAGGCTGTATGAGTCGGAACCCCCAGCTGGGCCGGAAGAGATGAGGCAATTCTTAGGGAGGCTGAAGTTCCCTAAGGTTGGTGAAGAGTTCGGAGAAGGGCAAGGGGCCCCGAACGGGTTGGAAGAGATAGCAGAAGGGCTGAAGGCCATGCAGTCGGGTAAAGCCCCGGGACTGGATGGGTACCCCATGGAGTTTTACAAAACGTTCTCTGGGATACTGGGTTTGCTGCTGATGAGGACATTTAATGAGGCAAGGGAGAGAGGGGGGCTTCCCCCGACGATGTCACAGGCCACTATCTCATTGATCCTGAAGAGGGATAAGGACCCGGAGCTATGCGGGTCCTACAGACTGATCTCCCTACTAAATGTAGGTGCCAAATTGTTGGCTAAGATCTTGTCCTCAAGGATTGACGGCTGCATTCCGGACGTGATTGGGGAGGACCAGACGGCATTTGTTAAGGGGAGGCAGATGGCGGCCAACGTAAGAAGGCTGTTGAATGTAATTATGATGCCCACAGTGGGTAGGGACGTAGCGATAGTGGTCGCAATGGACGCAGAGAAGGCATTTGACCAAGTGGAATGGGATTACCTGTGGGAGGTACTGGGGCAGTTTGGATTTGGGCGGGGCTTCATTGACTGGGTCAGGCTGCTGTATCAGGCACCTGTGGCGAGTGTCCGGATGAACAGGCTGACATTGGGCTATTTTAGGCTGCACCGGGGGGCGAGGCAGGGATGCCCCCTCTTCCCGCTGTTGTTCACACTGGCCATAGAACCACTGGCAATTGCATTGAGAGCCTCAAGGGGCTGGTCCGGTGGGGGGGGGGCACACAGAGTCTCACTATACGCGGTGACCTGCACTTATATCTGTCGGACCCATTGGAAGGGATGGAAGAAATTATGGGGATTTTGACCGTTTTTCAGGTTACGAATTGAACATGGGGTAAAGTGAGATGTTCGCGATCCAGGCAAGGGGACAGGAGAGGCGATTGGCGGAGCTGTCATTTAGAGTGGTAGGGGGGAAGCTTTCGGTACCTAGGCATCCAGGTGGCGCGAGAATGGGAACGGCTGCACAATCTAAATCTGGCCCGGCTAGTAGACCAAATGAAGGAGGCTTTTCGAAGGTGGGACGCGCTCCCGTTGTCACTGGCTGGGAGGGTACAGACAGTGAAAATGACGGTCCTCTCGAGATTCCTGTTTGTGTTTCAGTGCCTCCCCATCTTTATTCCTCGGTTCTTTTTTAAACGGGTCAACAAGGTGATCTCGGGCTTTGTATGGGCGGGTAAAACCCCGCGAGTTAAAAAGGGGATGCTGGAGTGCAGCCGAGGGGGAAGGCGGGCTGGCACTACTGAACTTTAGTAATTATTACTGGGCGGCGAATATAGCCATGATTAGGAAGTGGGTGGTTGGGGGGGGGTGGGGGGGGGTCGATGTGGGAGCGTATGGAGGCGGCATCATGTAAGGGCAGTAGTTTGGGGGTGTTGGTAACGGCACCTCTGTTGTTCCCGCAGGCACGGTACTCCACTAGCCCCGTGATGGTCGTGGACCTGAGAGTCTAAAGGCAGTGGAGGAGACATGTGGGAGCAGAGGGAGAGTCAGTCTGGTCTTCAATTTGCAATAATCACCGGTTTGCCCTGGGGAGGTTAGATGGAGGGTTCCAGAGATGGCAGAGAGCAGAGATCGAGAAGATGGGAGATATGTTTATAGAAGGGAGCTTTCTCAGCCTGAGGGAACTGGAGGAGAAATTTGAACTGGCGGGAGGGAATGAATTTAGGTACATGCAGGCGCGGGACTTCCTACGCAGGCAGGTCTCAACCTTCCCGCTCCTACCTCCAAGGGGAATACAGGACAGGGTAGTTTCCAGAGTGTGGATGGGAGAAGGGAGGGTTTCGGACATTTATAAGGAACTTATGGGGTCAGAGGAAACACAGACCGAGGAGCTGAAATACAAATGGGAAGAGGATGGTCTCTGGGCGGATGCGTTGAGCAGAGTCAATGCGTCCACAACATGTGCCAGGCTCAGCCTGATACAGTTTAAGGTTGTTCACCGGGCTCACGTGACAGTGGCCCAGATGAGCAGGTTCTTTGGGGTAGAAGATTGGTGCGCAAGGTGTGCGGGAGGGCCAGCGAACCATGTCCATATGTTCTGGGCATGCCCGAAGCGTAGGGGATTCTGGCAGGGGTTTGCGGCTGTCATGTCCAAGGTGTTGAAAACGAGGGTGGCACCGAGTCCCGAGGTGGCGATTTTCGGAGTGTCGGAAGATCCGGGACTCCAGGAGGAGAAAGAGGCAGACGTTCTGGCCTTTGCTTCCCTAGTAGCCCGGAGATGGATATTATTATCCTCAAAGCCCCCGAAGTCGGAGACCTGGCTAACTGACATGGCTAGCTTTCTCTGTCTGGAGAAAATCAAGTTCGCCCTGAGAGGGTCAATGTTAGGGTTCGCCCGTTGGCAGCCGTTCGTCGACTTCTTTAGGGAAAATTAACCGTCAGCAGAAGGTGGGGGGGGGGGGAGCAGTGGAGTTAGTTTAGTTTAGAGTAGGGGATTAGAAAAGGTGGGACCTGTGAGAGAGAAAGACAGTTTTTGCACTATGTTTATAATTGTATGTACACTGTTTCTTGTTACTGTTATAAAACCATAAATACCTCAATAAAATGTTCATATAAAAAAAATTTGTGCCACAACATTTCCACAGAATTCTGTATCATCTGTTACTCTTTAAAGTGAGAGATGCTTTTAAGTTTTCAGTGCAGCTCTGCTTCCTGTTGCTGAATAATGCATTTAAAAAAATTGATGCCTTATAACCGTTTCCTGTAGAACACATATTCTGGAGCTTTATTTATGATGGAGAGTTTTATTTACACTCACCTGATGAAGGAGCTGCGCTCGGAAAGCTAGTGATACCAAACAAACCTGTTGGATTTTAACCTGGTGTTGTGAGACTTCTTACTGTGCCCACCCCAGTCCAACACCCGCATCTCCACATCAGTTTTATTTAAGGTAGAGCTTTGCAAAGTATTAAATAAAGCTACATTATTTTTCAAATAGTTAATCTGGTGGTGAATACAAGATGCCTGGGATTGAAGGGTAGACATTTTCCCCCAGTATTCGGTTAAAAATTTAAGTAAAATAAGACATAGGAGCATAGAACATACAATGCAGAAGGAGGCCATTCGGCCCATCGAGTCTGCACCGACTCACTTAAGCCCTCACTTCCACCGTATCCCCATAACCCAATAACTCCAATAACCCCCCCCCCCTAACCTTTTTGGACACTAAGGGCAATTTAGCATGGCCAATCCACCTGACCTGTACGTCTTTGGACTGTGGGAGGAAACCGGAGCACCCGGAGGAAACCCACGCAGACACGGGGAGAACGTGCAGACTCTGCACAGTGATCCAGCGGGGAATCGAACCTGGGACTCTGGCGCTGTGAAGCCACAGTGCTATCCGCTTGGGCTACCGTGCTGCCCAAAAGAGCAGAATTAGGCCACTCGGCCCATCGAGTCTGCTTTACCATTCAATCATGGCTGATATTTTTCTCATCCCCATTCTCCTGCCTTCTCCCCATAACCCCGGATCCTCTTAATCAAGAGCCTGTCTATCTCTGTTTTAAAGACACTCAGTGATTTGGCCTCCACAGCCTTCTGCGGCTCAGAGTGCCATAGATTCACCATCCTCTGGCTGAAGAAATTCCTCCTCATCTCTGTTTTAAAGGATCACCCCTTTAGTCTGAGATTGTGTCCTCTGCTTCTAGTTTTTCCTGTCACTGGAAACATTCTCTCTACGTCCACTCTATCCAGGCCTGGCAGCATCCTGTAAGTTTCAATAGGATCACCCCCTCATCCTTCTAAACTCCAACGAGCACAGACCCAGAGTCCTCAACCGTTCCTCATAGGACAAGCTCTTCATTCCGGGGATCATTCTTGTGAACCTCCTCTGGATCCTTTCCAAGGACCGCACATCCTTCAAAACTAAATCTAATAAAACATGCAAGTCATGAGTTTTTTGTTGTAACGTTAAATATTGTGATTACGAATCCCTAATCCAGCAACCGAACTTGCCTGACCAAGTCTAACTGCACTGCCCTAATAAGATTGCGTTTCTTCGGGAGGTCACGGAGTTCCGCGATCCAGCGGGTACAGTCATTATTTCGAAGAGCAATGACAGTGAAACTTGGGTCTCCCCTGAAGCAACAGCTCCAGCCCCCGCCGGAAAGGCGGACAGTAACCAGTGTGAGGAGGACTCAGTCGCAATGAGAAGATAGATGTGTTGGTTGGCCCGGCTTCTGTGGAGGCGCGGAGACACACACTGCTTAACGCCTGGGTGGAAACTACCTGAGCAATGACGAGCAGTGAAGGCCGATTCTTTTCTGCTCTCCCAGCACAACCCCAGGTCCAGGAAGTGGAGCCAGCCCAGCCTCCGATTTTACAGCCCGGGAGGACAGGGGCTCGGCAATCGGATAGCTGCATTTCAGCGCCTATTTCCACTCTGATGCTATTTATTGCACACCACACTGTAAATCACTAACGGCAGGCAATTATGCCGCATTCTGCAATAACCGTGGGGAGGCACCAACAATACATTACTTCAATAGAGAGGATGGTAAAGTTGATTACTGTGAATATTATACAGTATCAATCGAAAGTGTCTTGCAGTTCTTTGTTTCCTTGGGGGATTTTTAAACGTTGCTCAACCATTGCACAGGGCCAACCGTTAATCTATAATACTTTCGGCCATTAAGCAACAAGTTTAATACTTACAATAATTAACTTATTAAATGCAGCCCGATTTCTTTCTGTTTCCACGGCACACGAAAAACAAAGAGTAACCAAATTCTAGCCGCATATATATCATGAAATTAAACGGGAATTAAACATTTATTTTAAGGATTTTGACGAACACACAGCTCAGCTGGAATTTATAGAGTCATAGAGGTTTACAGCATGGAAACAGGCCCTTCGGCCCAACTAGTCCATGCAACACAGTTTTGATCACTAAGCTAGTCCCAATTGCCTACATTTGGCCCATATCTCTCTATACCCACCTTGCCCATATAACTGTCCAAATGTTTTTTAAAAGACAAAATTGTACTCGCCTCTATTACTGCCTCTGGCAGCTTGTTCCACACTCACCACCCTCTGTGTGAAAAAATTGCCCCTCTGGACCCTTTTGTATCTCTCCTCTCTCACCTTAAACCTATGCCCTCTAGTTTTAGACTCTTCCTACCTTTGGGGAAAGATGTTGACTATCTACCTATGCCCCTCATGATTTTATAGACCTTTTATAGATCACCCTAAGTCTCCGATGCTCCAGAGAAGAAAGGCCCAATCTATCCAGCCTCTCATAACTCAAACCGTTAAATCCCGCTAGCATCCTATTAAATCTTTCCTGCACTCTTTCTAGTTTAATAATATTCTTTCTATAATAGGGTGACCAGAACTGTATACAGTGTTCCAAGTGTGGCCTTACTAATGTCTTGTACAATTTCAACAAGACAAGGGCAGCACGGTAGCCTTGTGGATAGCACAATTGCTTCACAGCTCCAGGGTCCCAGGTTCGATTCCGGCTTGGGTCACTGTCTGTGCGGAGTCTGCACATCCTCCCCGTGTGTGCGTGGGTTTCCTCCGGGTGCTCCGGTTTCCTCCCACAGTCCAAAGATGTGCAGGTTAGGTGGATTGGCCATGATAAATTGCCCTTAGTGTCCAAAATTGCCAGTAGTGTTGGGTGGGGTTACTGGGTTATGGGGATAGGGTAGAGGTGTGGACCTTGGATAGGGTGCTCTTTCCAAGAGCCGGTGCAGACTCAATGGGCTGAATGGCCTCCTTCTGCACTGTAAATTCTATGAAATCTATGAAACTCCTATAATCAATGTTCTGACCAATGAAACCAGGCATGCCGAATGCCTTCTTCACCACCCTGTCCACCTGTGACTCCGCTTTAAAGCATCTATGAACCTGTACCCTTAGATCTCTTTGTTCTATAGCTCTCTCCAACTCCCGACCATTAACTGAGTATGTCCTGCCCTGATTTGATCTACCAAAATGCATCACCTCACATTTATCCAAATTAAACTCCATCTGCCATTCATCGGCCCACTGGCCCAATTGATCAAGATCCTGTTGCAATCCTAGATAACCTTCTTCACTGCCCACTATGCCACCAATCTTGGTGTCATCTGCAAACTTACTAACCATGCCTCCTAAATTCTCATCCAAATCATTAATATAAATGACAAATAACAATGAACCCAGCACTGATCCCTGAGGCACACCACTGGTCACAGGCCTCCAGGTTTGAAAACAATCCTCCACAACTACCCTTTGTCTTCTGTCGTCAAGCCAATTTTGGATCCAATTGGCTACCTCACCCTGGATCCCATGAGATTTAACCTTATGCACAATCTACTATGAGGTACCTTGTCAAAGGCCTTACTAAAGTCCATGTAGACAACATTAACTGCACTGCCCTCATCGACCTTCTTGGTTACCCCTTCAAAAAACTCAATCAAATTCAGGATACATGATTTTCCACTCACAAAGCCATGCTGACTGTCTCTAATCAATCCTTGCATCTCTAAATGCCTGTAGACCCTGTCTCTCAGAATACCTTCTAACAACATACCCACGAAAGACGCTAGGCTCACCGGTCTATAGTTTCCAGGCTTTTCCCTGTGGCCCTTCTTAAACAAAGGCACTAACAACTGAGCATGGCCCAGTCACAGCGGGCTATAGCTGAGATCGTGTGTGACATTGCCCAAGCACTAGTCGACATGACACAGATCCAGAGGGAGGTGGTCCAGTCCAGTGGGAGATGGCGCAGCCACTGGCCAATGTGGCACACACCCACAAGCTGGTGGCATAGTCGCAGTATGATGTGGCACAGTCCCAGGTGGAGGTGGTCCACTCCATGTGCTTCATGGCCGCTTGCATGCAGTCCCTGGTAGAGATGGCAGTGGGCCTCCAGGACTTGCAGCGCCAGGTGGCAGGGGAGCCTCAGGGGTTAGCTCCGCTCACACCCCTGTCCCATGGAGTAGCCCGGAGGCTATCGCGCATCCAGAGAGAGGAGGAGGTGATGGGGCCTGAGCCGGTGTCTCCTGCAGGGGAAGTGCTGGAAGACGGCAGTACCTCGGACTCCCCGCCCCCTCTCCCCCACTGTCCCTGGTGCATCACATGGATAGCGGGCAGAATAGGGCAGCACCATGTCACTTGGGACTCCCGAGCAGCAGCCAGGCTCATCCAGGCCTGGTCACCCTAGAAGACGGCCGCCAAAGGGATTCCAGGTCATAGGATGGGAATCACAGCAGGTCGCCTCCACTCCTGATGTACCGTCTGGGGATCCAACTAGATTTAGCATTAGGGCCCATGAGGCCAGAAATGTAGACATAGGGGCTAGGGCACAAATCTGTATATATGTTTTCACATTAAGTACCTATGCACAATGTTACAACCTGCCTCGGTGCTCTGTCAGAAAGGTGTGAGGGGTAGTCTGGTCTGGGCTGGCCAGAGTGGGGAGGAGGGGAATGGGCAGACGTTCTGGGTGGGCTTGGCTCAAGCACGGTAGTTCAGCCAGCATTCAACCCTCCAGCCCCCCCTCCCCGCCTCCCACCGCCCCACCTCTGCCACCCCGGGGATTTGATTGGACCGTGTGATGGAATGGCCAGCTCGCATGCAGGGAGCACCAGTGGACGGTGGAAAGTGCTTGCCGTGGCCAGGAGTCAGTCGTTGTCAAATGATGCGGAGCACCAGAGCTCATTGAGGAGCAAGTTTTCATCACCCTCCATATCTGGTTGCTGTCAACCAAGGGCCGCATACCGTAGTGCGTCAGGTATATATCAAGATGGCGGGGGTAGGAGGGGGGTGCTGTGGGGGGGGGGATGTGGTGTCCATGCTCCTGGCCAGTCCTGGAGGCAAACAGAGCGTCCCGCGCACTTTGGATCTAGCGCGCATGTTGCGCAGCCACCCATGCTTTCCCGCATCACCCTCGTTGGGCGTGGATTTGTTTTCATCCTCCTCCTCCGGCATGTCACCCATCTTTCTTTTTAAATTTAGAGTACCAAATTCATTTTTTCCAATTAAGGGGCAATTTAGCGTGACCAATCCACCTACCCTGCACATGGTTGTGTTGTGGGGGTGAAACCCACGCAAACACGGGGAGAATGTGCAAACTCCACACGGACAGTGACCCAGGGCCGGGATTGAACCTGGGAACTTGTCGCTGTGAGGCAGCAGTGCTAACCACTGCACCACCGTGCTGCCTGCACGTCGTCCATCTGCTGCGTGATGTTGTGGAGGACACAGCAGGCCACCATGATGTGGGCGACCATCCCAGCGCCATACTGGAGGGCACCTCCAGAGCGTTCCAGGCACCTGGTCGCTGCCTGGGCGTCATTGTAGCGGGTCTTCGCATCAGTCCGTGGCCTCCGGATAGGCTTCAAAAGCCACGACTGCAGTGGATAACCCCTGTCGCCCTGGATAACCTCCAGCCAGCGGTGTGCCTCGAAGAGGCCGGGAACCATCGAATGTGCCAAGATGAAGGCGTTGTGCACACTGCCCTGGTATCGGGTGCAGACGTCTATGATGCACATCTCATGGTCACACACCAGCTGCACGTTCATCAAGTGGAACCCCTTTCGGTTTGTGAAGGTTAGCCTGTCATCTGCAGGTGCGTGTAGGGTGACATGCATCTCGTCAATCACCCCCTGGACCCAGGGCAACTTAGCAATGGCAGCGAACGCCACTGCTTGGGCGTCCTGGTGGGCTCAATCCACATTGAAATCGATGCATTGTGCCGACTGCGCACACAGAGCCTCCGTGACGGCACAGATGAACCTGTGCACCGAGGTCTGTGAGATCCCAGACAGGTCCCCACTTGGCACCTGGAAGGACCCCGTTGCGTAGAAGTTACCTGGTTTAGGTGCTGGTTTAGTGCAGTGGGCTAAATGAAATGAAATGAAAATCGCTTATTGCCACAAGTAGGCTTCAAATGAAGTTACTGTGAAAAGCCCCTAGTCACCACATTCCGGCACCTGTTCGGGGAGGCTGGTACGGGAATTGGACCATGCTGCTGGCCTGCCTGGGTCTATTTTAAAAGCCAGCTATTTATCCCTGTACTAAACAGCTGGCTTGTAATGCAGAACAAGACCAGCAGCACGGGGCTGCAGCAACCAGGAGGAAGGCTGCCATAGCTGGTTGAATTCCAATATGCGTTATCTGCAGGGGGTGTAAGGCCATTATGTTAGCATGGTGCGTACCCCCGAGCCCAACCAGGTCCAATGGGTTATATACGGACACTGCCTCCGCATGTCACTCCACCCATCCCCGCACCCCTGGTCCTATCGATGGCCAGCACCGTGGTGGCCTCTGGTGTCTGTCCCTGCTGCCAGGGGTACTGTTGGCTGTCGCTGCCCATGGGGCTACTGTAGGGGCTACTGTGGGCATTGCCCTTGGGCAGGCCATGTGATGTTCCACATGCGGGTGGGGGGCTGGTTTGGCGGAGGGTGGGTGCGGGGGTGGTGGGGTGGGGGCACCCGTATGGCCGGTGTCACTCTGCTGAACCAGGGACCAAGTTGGGGTGCGCAGTGAGATGGCTGCCTTGCAGGCCGCGGCAATGGCGATCCGTGCCTGAACACTGCCCCAGTCCTGTGGGGGGGTCTCACTCAGCCCAACGGCCCCCCTCCCACCCCAGCCAGCCCATCCCGTGTCAGGACCAGCAGGCACAGTCACGCCTCTGCGACACCTACCTCCTCTCTCTCCCCCTCATCAGCCACAGCGGCTGTTCTCGATTTTTAAAAGCACAAGTGAACCTCGCCATCAGAAATTCCCCCCAGTGGAGACGGAGAATCGCAGAGGCCCCAGAGAATACCGCGTCAGGCCCACTAGCGATATGCAAACTGCGTTTACTGTACATGCGGAGTGGAACGCATCGACGCCGTTGTCGGGGCACCTGAGAATTGCGATTTGGTGTGAACCCGGTGCCCACCACGATTTCTGCGTCACAACCAATTCTTCACCCAATCGCGTTCCGCGCTTCCAGCATCGGCCGGAGAACCTGCCCATGAGCTTTCATGTTGTACCATAAGCACCGGTGTGCATCCTTGAAAATTGGAAGTAGGACACTGAAATGCTTGAGGTTGGAAAGCAATCTAATCCTCACCAACATCAATGAACAAAGGACAATTCAGAGGCATGGGACTAGATTTCCAAATTTTCCTCGCCTGGCTTTGGGCTGGGAGGTATCACAAGTTGTTCTGTGACACATTACGCTGCATTCTTCCCACAAATATATCATTGTTAATTTTCCCCAAAGGTCGACAGCAAGCTAAATTTAGATGTCAAATTTCCATTGCACTTTGTCTTATTTTTCACACAATGCTGAGTGGAAGATATGCATCCCGCATTGCTAGGCAGGGATACAAAGGCAGGAATATTAAAACATTTCCTTTACAGATATTGCATGAAAACTCAAATGGATTATCAGCACCAATACGAATTGGATGGACAGAAATGCCTGCTGTATATTCTATTTAAACTGTTTTGCAAACAATTTTCTCAGATTTCTGGTGGTTAGGCCGGGTTTCCTAACTCAAGGCCTCAATAGGAGCCATAGAAGGTTAGGACTACCCCCAAGGCAGATCAACCTGGAGAAGTAGACAGTAGTATTGCATGTGCACCCATCTTGGCGGAGATGTGGTCAGATTGGCCCCTTCAATTCATTAATTAAAATAACTCACAAGCCAAATTTGATGAATATTTAGGTTGCATTATAACCTTTATTACAGACTGCCTGTAGTCCAGGTGAACACAGTATCTCAACGCACCCTTTCAACATTTGCAGGGACCAGCACAAATGTGTACACCTTACAGTGTGCAGAGCAAATATAATGAGGTAAGTCACAAGGCAGTGGCAAAGAGGAGCAAATAATGGTGCCAATAAAGGAGTTCTCGCGATCAAGGATCCTGCCAGTTTGGGCAATGCAGTTATCCCCTCAGCCTGGGAACCAATTTATGGAATCTTTACTGTACCACCTCCCATATAAGGATGCCTTCCTTAAATTTGGAGGCCAAAACTACGCATAGTATTCCAGGTGTGATCTCAACAATATCCTGTACAATTGCAGCAAGACTTAATTTTTCCAATCTCCTTGCGATAAAGGCCAACATGTCATCTGCCTTCCTAATTGACTGCTGTGCATCTATGCTAGCTTGCTATATTCTTTATACAGGCATGCCCAAGTCAATTACAAGTTTCACACCTTTTTTTAAAAGTAGTGCAGGTAATAAAAATTTGGCTGCATAGTCATGTTCTTGTTCATCTTACACTTTACGAATCAAATGCTGTAACCTCCGGTGGTGGCCATGGTGTGAGTGGTAGCACATTTGGTGGCTCCCGTGTGATTGTAAATGGTGCAGGAGGGGTGGAAGGAGAGAGAGAGTATCTCATCGGTGTATGGATTCATGGACCAGAAGTGGTCGACAAAGTAGCGAACAATTGCTGAAAGCTGGTGTGGAGCCTGCGACACAGGGGAAGATGGCGGAGGTGGTGCACTTTCAATTACGACGAGACGAGAGTAGAATGTAATCGAGGCTTTATTACACTGAGATGTGTGGTCTCCTACAGCAGCTTACAAAATGGAGCCAGCAGGCAGGGATCTAGCCCCGTACCTGTAGTACAGGGGCCTTACCATAATACCCATATATACAATATAATACAACAGTGGTGACTACCACAGGCCTCCCGCCCCTTTGAACGCCTCAGCGTGGACGTCAAAGGGCCCCTCCCCTTCACCGACCGCAACACGTACTTTCTTAATGTGGTCAACGAATATTCTCGATTCCCCTTTGCCGTCCCATGCCCCGATATGACGTCTGCCACCGTCATCAAAGCCCTCAACACCATCTTCGCTCTGTTCGATTTCCCCGCCTACGTCCACAGCGACCGGGGATCCTCATTTATGAGCGAGGAGCTGCGCCAGTACCTGCTCAACAGGGGCATTGCCTCGAGCAGGACGACCAGCGACAACCCCCGGGGAAACGGGCAGGTGGAGCGGGAGAATGGGACGGTCTGGAAGGCCGTCCAGCTGGCCCTACCGTCCAGAAATCTCCCGGCCTCCCGCTGGCAGGAAGTCCTCCCCGACGCACTTCACTCCATTCGGTCGCTCCTGTGCACCGCGACCATCGAAACCCACCCTGAACGTCTCTTTGCCTTCCCCACGAAGTCCACCTCCGGGGTTTCGCTCCCAACGTGGCTGGCAGCTCCAGGACCCGTTCTCCTCTGCAAGCACGTGCGGCTCCACAAGGCGGACCCGTTGGTTGAGAGTACAGCTACTCCATGCGAACCCTCTGTACGCCCTTACCCCGACGGCCGCCAGACACAGTCTCCCTCAAGGATCTGACACCAGCTGGGTCCCCACGCACCCTCCCCCCTGCCCTGGCGCCATCCTCCCCTCCCCCGATGCACCCCACCGCAACCCCCGCTCCAGGACAACCCATCCTCCCCTTGCTCCCACCCGGGTATGAGGAGGATTTCGACACGCTCCCGGAGTCACCGACGACCGAGCCGACGCCTGAGTCGCCACCAGCACTGCGGCGCTCTCAACGACGGATCAAGGCATCCGACCGTCTAAATTTGTAACCTTCTCTGAAATTTTAAAACCAATCTGTACGTATATAGTTTTCCACTACCCCCGCTGGACTCATTTTTAACAGGGGGTGAATGTGGTAGTCACCACTGTTGTATTATATTGTATATATGGGTATTATGGTAAGGCCCCTGTACTACAGGTACGGGGCTATATCCCTGCCTGCTGGCTCCGCCCAGTAGGCGGAGTATAAATGTGTGTGCTCTCCGAACAGCAGCCATTTCGGCAGCTGCTATAGGAGGCCACACATCTCTGTAATAAAGCCTCGATTACATTCTACTCTCGTCTCGTCGTGATTGATCGTGCATCAATTTATTACACCGAGATTTTTCAGAGATGTATCTCCGCATCAAGTCGGATCGCCTGCAGCTGCATCCTCAAGCAGACAACGCCAAAAAGGACTTCCAACATTGGCTAGCTTGCTTTGAAGCATACATCGGGTCTGCGCCAGACCCAATCTCAGAAGCACAGAAACTCCAGATTCTGTACACACGGCTGAGCTCCAACGTTTTTCCCCTCGTCCAGGACGTGCCTACCTACACAGAGGCCATGGCGTTACTGAAGGAGAATTACGCTCAGCAGACCAACAAGATCTACGCCAGGCACTTCCAATCCACGCGACACCAACTTCCGGCTGAATCTGTGGAAGATCTCTGGTATGCCCTGCTCGCCCTGGTGATAGACTGTGACTGCCAGGCCATTTCGGCCACTGAACATTCGAACCTGCTAATGAGACGCGTTCGTTACGGGCATAGGGTCTGACTACATCCGCCAGCGCCTCTTAGTAGGGGCCGCGCTTGATCTCGCGGCGACCAAGAAACTAGCACTTTCGCTCACGGTCGCCGCACGCAACGTACAGGCTTATGCCCCAACCTGCACAGCCCACCCACTCTGTGCATCGTGGACACCGCCAGCGGCCACCCCATCGCGGACCCCATCAGCGACTGCCCTCAGCCAACCCCACGCCTGCGCTGCGTGGCAGCCAACTAACCCCGGGGGACCCGAGTGCTACTTCTGCGGACAGACAAAACACCCCCGGCAGTGCTGCCCGGCGCGGAGCCCACTCTGCAAAGTCTGTGGCAATAAGAGACATTTTGCTGCAGTGTGCCAGGCCCGCTCAATCGCCGCTATTGTCCCGGCACCCACTACGTGCGGCCCGTCGGCGCCGCCATCTTGCTTGCCTCAAAACCAATGTGCACCGCCATCTTGCCTGCCCCAGGACACGTGCGGCCCGAGGGCGCCACCATCCTGCCTGCCTCAGGACACGTGCGGCCCGTGGGCGCTGCCATCTTATCCGCCTCAGGACCCCTGCCCGTCGGGCACCTCATCAGGCCGCTCATCGCCTGCAACCGCCGACGACCTGCCGCGTCTCGCCTCGGTCACGATCGACCAGTCTCGACCACACAACCTCGCGACCGCTTCGACAAAGGTGAAGGTTGTCGGGCATGAGATATCCTGCCTTCTGGACTCCGGGAGCACTGAGAGCTTCATCCACCCCGATACGGTAAGGCGCTGCTCCTTCGCGGTACACCCCGCTAACCAAAGAATCTCCCTGGCCTCCGGATCCCACTCCGTGGCAATCCGGGGGTACTGCATCGCCACCCTCACCATCCAGGGCATAGAGTTCAGCGGCTTCCGGCTCTACGTCCTCCCCAACCTCTGTGCTGCCTTGCTACTCGGCCTGGACTTCCAGTGCAACCTCCAGAGCCTATCCCTGAAATTTGGCAGGCCCCTACCACCCCTTACTGTTTGCGGCCTTGTAACCCTTAAGGTCGACCCGCCTTCCCTGTTTGCAAACCTCACCCCGTATTGCAAACCCGTCGCCACCAGGAGCAGATGGCACTGCGACCAGGACAGGACCTTCATCAGGTCTGAGGTCCAGCGGCTGCCGCGGGAAGGTATCATCGAGGCCAGCAACAGCCCCTGGAGAGCCCAAGTGGTAGTGGTGAAAACCGGGGAGAAAAACAGGATGGTTGTTGACTACAGTCAGACCATCAATCGGTACACGCAGCTCGACACGTACCCCCTCCCATGCATATCTGATATGGTCACTCAGATTGCACAGTACCGGGTCTTCTCGACAGTGGACCTGAAATCTGCCTACCACCAGCTCCCCATTCGCAAGGCCCGTACACCACGTTTGAAGCAGACGGCCGCCTTTACCATTTCCTTAGGGTTCCCTTCGGCGTCACCAACGGGGTCTCGGTCTTCCAACGGGAGATGGACCGAATGGTTGACCAGTACGGGCTGCGGGCCACTTTCCCGTACCTGGACAATGTCACCATCTGCGGCACGACCAGCAAGATCACGACGCTGACCTTTACAAATTTCTCCACACTCCTCAACCTAACTTACAACAAGGAGAAGTCTGTGTTCAGCACAAACTGATTGGCCATCCTCGGCAATGTGGTTCAGAACGGAGTTCTAGGGCCCGACCCCGATCGCATGCGCCCCCTCATGGAACTCCCCCTTCCCACTGCCTCAAGGCCCTCAGGTGGGGGGACAAGAGATGAGATTGGTGGCGGATGCCGTACAAGGTGGTGGGCGGGAGTTTTCGGTATTTGGGTATCCAGATGGCGGGGGAGTGGGAGCAGCTACACAAGCTGAATTTGGCTCGGCTGGTGGAGCAGGTGAAGGGAGACTTCAGAAGGTGGGATATGCTCCGATTGTCACTGACGGGAATGTGCTGACGGTAGAGATGACGGTTTTCCCAAGGTGTTTGTTCGTATTTCAGTGCCTGTCTATTTTTATCCCTAAGGCTTTGTTTAAGAGGGTGAATGCGGTGATCTCTGGGTTTGTGCGGGGGGGTTTCGGAGGTGGCAGTGAGCTGGGATCAAGCGGTTTGGGGACCTGTTTGTTGACGGCAGCTTTCCGTGCTTGGAGGACTTGGAGGCGGAGTTTGAGCTGCCCGGGGGCAATCAGTTCCGCGACCTGCAGGTGAGCGGCTTTGCGTGGAGGCAGGTCTGAACCTTTCCTCACCTATCGCCCCAGGGGATACAGGACAAGGTAGTGTCGAAAACGTGAGTGAGGGAGGGGACTGTCTTGGAAATTTATAAAGAGCTCATGGAATGGGAGGGAGCCCCGATAGGGGAAGTGACGTGAAAATGGGAGGAAGAATTGGGCAAGGAGTTAGAGGCAGAGTTGTGGGAGGATGCCCTGAGTAGAGTCAACGCACATCGTGTGCTAGGCTTAGCCTGATGCAATTTAAGGTGGTCCACAGGGCGCATATGACTGTGGCCCGTATGAGCAGGTTCTTTGAAGGGGTGGAGGATAGGTGTGGGCGGTGTGCAGGAGGGCCCGCGAATCATGTCCACATGTTTTGGGCATGTCCGAGGCTTAGGGGGTTTTGGCAGGGGTTCGCCAATGTCATGTCAACGGTATTGAAGGCACGGGTGATTCCAAGTCTAGAGGTGCAATTTTTGGTGTGTCGGAAGACCCAGGAGTCCAGGGGGTGAGAGAGGCCGATGTTTTGGCTTTTGCCTCCCCGGTAGCAAGGAGATAGGTCTTATTGGCGTGGAGGGACTCGGAGTCCCCGAAATCGAGGGTATGGGTTAGTGACATGGCTGGGTTTCTCAGGCTTGAGATCAAGTTTGCCCTGAGAGGATTGAAGCTAGGGTTCGCCTGGAGGTGGCAGCCATTTATCAACTTCCTTGGGAAAAATGAAGCTGTCAGCAGATATAAGGGGAAGGGGGGGTGGGTGGTAAAGGGTAAGATGGAGGCATGGGGGTCTGGTTGAGGTGGGAATAGTTAGTGGGAAAGGGGGACTGGGGGACTGTGTATGGAAGCCATGTTGGCTGGATTTGGTTGTTGGTTGGGTGGGTGTTATTTGTTCTGTTGTTTTTTCGTCTTGAAAATTGTCAAAATTATATATGCCTGAACAAAATATTTTCAAGAAAAAAATAATGAAATACTGTGATTAAGCTGCTTTCAGTTCATCCCCAACAGTAAGGTAACCTAATTTCTTGTTAGATGTCATGGAACATCCTAAACTGGAATGAACATTTGTATTATTGATTGAATAATTTTTAAGTATCATTCACCTTTACAAACATCTTGGAAGGAGTTTCTGCTCAGTTCCTCGGTATATTGATAACAGTGATCCTGCTGCTGTTCTCATGATATAAATGTCTCCCTCTTGTTCTGATTCAGAAAATACAGGGAAAATGTATGAAATATTAGTGGGAAAATAATTTTGACTCCACAAAAATGGGTAAGTTTGGGTCGGATGGGAAGTAAGAAGAATGTAAAGTTTCTTGTCCAATTTCAAGCCATAGTTTTAATGGAGTTGGGTTGGGAAGTTGGTCTGTTCTCAGGAAGTGCGTTGGTCAATGAAATCTATTAAAAGGGCTGTATACCTCTGGTTTTACTTGCATTTAACTAAAGTTGATTAATTTCCACTGTACTTGAATATCACACCTTTAAGAGGCAAGAAATCATAGAATCATAGAATCATAGAATTTACAGTGCAGAAGGAGGCCATTCGGCCCATCGAGTCTGCAACGGCTCTTGGAAAGAGCACCGTACCGAGGCCCACACCACCCTATCCCCATAACCCAGTAACCCCACTCAACCAACCCTAAGGCCAATTTTGGACACTAAGGGCAATTTAGCATGGCCAATCCACCTAACCTGCACGTCTTTGGACTGTGGGAGGAAACCAGAGCACCCGGAGGAAACCCACGCACACACGGGGAGAACGTGCAGACTCCGCACAGACAGTGACCCAAGCCGGGAATCGAAATATCAGATCCATTTGGTTAATATATTTACATTAGTTTTTTCCAGGCCCAAACTTAGCCCATTAACACACTGTAACTCCAACCTCCACCAACCACAATTTCCAAGCCCTAATGCCTCTGTAATCTCCTACCCCATGCCCCTGCAGTCTCCAAACACCCATCCCCTGCAATCTGTTATTCACTCCCCACTACCCTTGCAATCTCTGACCCAGTTCCTCGATCTCCAACCCACGCGCCCCAATATCCAACTCCCATATCCCCTGCAATCTCAGATCTCTGACCTCCAGCACCCAATAATGCCAGGCTGCTGACCCCAATATCCAGCTCCAGCCCCCACAATCTCCGACCTACCTAGTGAGCATTCCTCAGCTGCGTTGCCACCAGTCAGGCAGCCAGCCTATCAATCAAGTTGGCTGTGGAGCCGGAAACCTACAGGAACATTTAAAAGTTGTCCTGCTGCGGGGAATGCAGGGAAACCTGTATGCAAACCCTCCCATGCTCTATTAATGGCCTCAAATAAATATTGTGGACAACGTACAGAACAGTAGTTTCAAAACCTGAAAGAAATACTTAATGTGCTTGCAAATTAGATTTTCAACCAGTTACCTTTCACCTCCAGCAGAGGGCAGTAGAGCGGAGCTGCTGATTGGCTGTTGCAAGAGAAATTTGCATACCTCCGTTGTGGTCACCCTAACTTGAAGGTGTACCTGAGCTAGAGACCCTAGCTGTTCGAGTGAAGACAAGCATCCAGCAGAGGGCAGCAGAGCGGAGCTGCTGATTGGCTGCTGCAAGGGAAATTTGCATACCTCTGTTGTGGTCACCCTAACTTGAAGGTGTGCCTGAGCTAGAGACCCTAGCTGTTCGAGTGAAGACAAGCATCCAGCAGAGGGCAGCAGAGCAGAGCTGCTGATTGGCTGTTGCAAGGGAAATTTGCATACCCCCATTGTGGTCACCCTAACTTGAAGATGTGCCTGAGCTAGAGACCCTAGCTGTTCGAGTGAAGACACACATCCAGCAGAGGGCAGCAGAGCTGAGCTGCTGATTGGGTGTTGCAAGGGAAATTTGCATACCTCTGTTGTGGTCACCCTAACTTGAAGGTGATTTGTGGAGGAGCTGTTGTCAAGTGTTATCTAGAGGGGATGGCAGGGAAGGTAGTGCAATGTCCCTCCTGCAGAATGTTTGAGGTGAGGGACGCCGACACTGTCCCTGCTGATTTCATCTGTGGGAAGTGCACCCATCTCCAGCTCCTCAGAAACCGCGTTAGAGAGCTGGATGAACTTCGGATCATTTGGGAGGCAGAGGTGTTCATAGATAGAAGCTTCAGGGATGTAGTTACTCCGAAGAATAAAGATAGATGGGTGACGGTGAGAGGGGCTGGGAGGAAGCAGTCAGTACAGGGATCCCCTGTGGTTGTTCCCCTTAGTAACAAGTATACCGCTTTGGATACTGTTGGGTTGGGTTGGGTTGGGTTGGGTTGGGGGGGGGGGGGACTTACCAGGGGTAAGCCATGGGGTGCAGGTCTCTGGCACAGAGTCTGTCCTGTTGCTCAGAAGGGAAGGGGGGAGAGGAGTAGAGCATTAGTCACTGGAGACTCCATAGTTAGGGGAATAGATAGGAGATTCTGTGGGAACGAGAGAGACTCGCGGTTGGTGTGTTGCCTCCCAGGTGCCAGGGTGCGTGATGTCTCGGATCGTGTTTTCGGGATCCTTCAGGGGGAGAGGGAACAACCCCAAGTCGTGGTCCACATAGGTACCAATGACATAGGTAGGAAAAGGGATAGGAATGTAAGGCAGGAATTCAGGGAGCTAGGGTGGAAACTTAGATCTAGGACAAACAGAGTTATTATCTCTGGGTTGTTACCCGTGCAACGTGATAGCGAGACGAGGAATAGGGAAAGAGAGGAGTTGAATGCGTGGCTACAGGGGTGGTGCAGGAGGGAGGGTTTCAGATTTCTGGATAATTGGGGCTCATTCTGGGATCGGTGGGACCTCTGCAAACGGGATGGTCTACACCTGGACCAGAGGGGTACCAATATCCTGGGGGGGAAATTTGCTAATGCTCTTCGGGAGGGTTTAAACTAGTTCAGCAGGGGCTTGGGAACTGAATTGTAGCTCCAGTATACAGGAGGTGGAGAGTAGTGAGGTCATGAGTAAGGTTTTAAAGTTGCAGGAGTGTACCGGCAGGCAGGAAGGTGGTTTAAAGTGTGTCTTCTTCAATGCCAGGAGCACCCGGAATAAGGTGGGTGAACTTGCGGCATGGGTTGGTACCTGGGACTTTGATGTTGTGGCCATTTCGGAGACATGGATAGAGCAGGGACAGGAATGGTTGTTGCAGGTGCTGGGGTTTAGATATTTCAGTAAGCTCAGGGAAGGTGGTAAAAGAGGGGGAGGGGTGACATTGTTAGTCAAGGACAGTATTACGGTGGCAGAAAGGACGTTTGATGAGGACTCGTCGATTGAGGTAGTATGGGCTGAGGTTAGAAACAGGAAAGGAGAGGTCACACTGTTAGGGGTTTTCTATAGGCCTCCGAAAAGTTCCAGAGATGTAGAGGAAAGGATTGCAAAGATGATTCTGGATAGGAGCGAAAGCAACAGGGTAGTTGTTATGGGGGACTTTCCAAATATTGACTGGAAACGCTGTAGTTCGAGTACTTTAGATGGGTCCGTTTTTGTCCAATGTGTGCAGGAGGGTTTCCTGACACAGTATGTAGATAGGCCAACGAGAGGCGAGGCCGTATTGGATTTGGTACTGGGTAATGAACCAGGACAGGTGTTAGATTTGGAGGTAGGTGAGCACTTTGGTGATAGTGACCACAATTCGATTACGTTTACTTTAGTGATGGAAAGGGATAGGTATATACCGCAGGGCAAGAGTTATATCTGGGGGAAAGGCAATTATGATGCGATGAGGTAAGACGTAGGATGCATCAGATGGAGAGGAAAACTGCAGGGGATGGGCACAATGGAAATGTGGAGCTTGTTCAAGGAACAGCTACTGCGTGTCCTTGATAAGTATGTACCTGTCAGGCAGGGAGGAAGTGGTCGAGCAAGGGAACCGTGGTTTACTAAGGCAGTCGAAACACTTGTCAAGAGGAAGAAGGAGGCTTATGTAAAGATGAGACATGAAGGTTCAGTAAGGGCGCTCGAGAGTTACAAGTTAGCTAGGAAGGACCTAAAGAGAGAGCTAAGAAGAGCCAGGAGGGGACATGAGAAGTCTTTGGCAGGTAGGATCAAGGATAACCCTGAAGCTTTCTATAGATATGTCAGGAATAAAAGAATGACTAGGGTAAGAGTAGGGCCAGTCAAGGACAGTAGTGTTAAGTTGTGCTTGGAATCCGAGGAGATAGGAGAGGTGCTAAATGAATATTTTGCGTCAGTATTCACACAGGAAAAAGACAATGTTGTTGAGGAGAATACTGAGATTCAGGCTACTAGACTAGAAGGGCTTGAGGTTCATAAGGAGGAGGTGTTAACAATTCTGGAAAGGGTGAACATAGATAAGTCCCCTGGGCCGGATGGGATTTATCCTAGGATTCTCTGGGAAGCTAGGGAGGAGATTGCTGAGCCTTTGGCTTTGATCTTTCAGTTATCTTTGTCAACAGGAATAGTGCCAGAAGACTGGAGGATAGCAAATGTTGTCCACTTGTTCAAGAAGGGGAGTAGAGACAACCCCGGTAACTATAGACCAGTGAGCCTTACTTCTGTTGTGGGCAAAATCTTGGAAAGATTTATAAGAGATAGTGTGTATAATCATCTGGAAAGGAATAATTTGATTAGAGATAGTCAACACGGTTTTGTGAAGGTTCGGTCGTGCCTCACAAGCCTTATTGAGTTCTTTGAGAAGGTGACCAAACAGGTGGATGAGGGTAAAGCAGTTGATGTGGTGTATATGGATTTCAGTAAAGCATTTGATAAGGTTCCCCACTGTAGGCTACTGCAGAAAATACGGAGGCATGGGATTCAAGGAGATTTAGCAGTTTGGATCAGAAATTGGCTAGCTGGAAGAAGACAAAGGGTGGTGGTTGATGGGAAGTGTTCAGACTGGAGTCCAGTTACTAGTGGTGTACCACAAGGATCTGTTTTGGGGCCACTGCTGTTTGTCATTTTTATAAATGTCCTGGAGGAGGGCGTAGAAGGATGGGTGAGTAAATTTGCAGATGACACTAAAGTCGGTGGAGTTGTGGACAGTGCGGAAGGATGTTACAAGTTACAGAGGGACATAGATAAGCTGCAGCGCTGGGCTGAGAGGTGGCAAATGGAGTTCAATGCAGAAAAGTGTGAGGTGATTCATTTTGGAAGGAATAACAGGAAGACAGAGTACTGGGCTAATGGTAAGATTCTTGGTGGTGTGGATGAGCAGAGAGATCTCGGTGTCCATGTACATAGATCCCTGAAAGTTGCCACCCAGGTTGAGAGGGTTGTTAAGAAGGTGTGTTAGCTTTTATTGGTAGAGGGATTGAGTTTCGGAGCCATGAGGTCATGTTGCAGCTGTACAAAACTCTGGTGAGGCCGCATTTGGAGTATTGCGTGCAATTCTGGTCGCCGCATTATAGGAAGGAAGTGGAAGCATTGGAAAGGGTGCAGAGGAGATTTACCAGAATGTTGCCTGGTATGGAGGGAAGATCTTATGAGGAAAGGCTGAGGGACTTGAGGCTGTTTTCGTTAGAGAGAAGAAGGTTAAGAGGTGACTTAACTAAGGCATACAAGATGATCAGAGGATTGAATAGGGTGGACAGTGAGAGCCTTTTTCCTCGGATGGTGCTGCCTAGTACGAGGGGACATAGCTTTAAATTGAGGGGAGATAGATATAGGACAGATGTCAGAGGTAGGTTCTTTACTCAGAGAGTAGTAAGGGTGTGGAATGCCCTGCCTGCAACTGTAGTGGACTCGCCAACACTAAGGGTATTCAAATGGTCATTGGATAGACATATGGACGATAAGGGAATAGTGTAAATGGGCTTTAGAGTGGTTTCACAGGTCGGCGCAACATCGAGGGCCAAAGGGCCTGTACTGCGCTGTAATGTTCTATGTTCCAGTTATAATGGGTAGGAAAATATGCACAGGTCATATTTTTACCTCGGTCTAGGCTTAAAGAATTAACTGTGCAGTTATTTTTAGACCCCACGATAGTGATATGTATAATGTAGGGAGTGTAAAGGCTTTACAAGATGATGTTCATGTAACTCAACACTAGATGGCACCACAGAGTAGTCATATAAATATACTGTGACTCCTGGGCTTTTGGGAGAAGGTGTTAGTGGCAGGTTAAGATATATTGTTCATTGTATTAGAGAGAGATTAGACATCATAGTTAGTTCTTATAGATTTCTGTGGCATAGATTTAATACTGTTATTTTCCTAACTATTACTTAGTAAGGTGTGCAATGCATTTAAAGTAGTGTAAATAAACTAGCTTTGTTTGAAATACGTAGCTTGATGTTCTTTGTTAGCACTACGACTTTTAACCATCTTGAGGGACTCAACAGCGAACATCACACCAACTTTTAAAAATTCCAGTAGCTATACTGTCTAGTGCAAACTTCAGCTGCTGACGGTTATCTGAACTAAGGAAGTAATTTTTGAATAAGCCTCAATGCACTGATTCAGGGCTAAATAGAAATAAATACACTTTAAACAGTTCAGTTGCATGCAACATTTATTTCCTATTGATTCGCAGAGTGTTTTTATCCATTGCAATGTAATGCTAAACACCAGATTCAATAAATCAACCACCACATTTGTAACGGTGTAATATATTTCTTTATGAGATTAAATGCAGACAGTTTCCATAACTATATTGGTTTTCACATAGGGTTCAGAGAACGTGAAAATTAAAGAAAGGAAATAGTTATGCAAAAGCATAATCAAGAGTTAGTTAACATCTTAATAATCAACAAAAACAGCTTCCATTTATATAGTGCCGTTAATATCGGAAAACATCTCAAGGCATTTAATGGAACATTGTCATCTGACATATGTGGCTATAATAGGACAGGTGATCAAAAGCTTGATCAAATGGACAGGATTTAAAATGAGGAGACAGAGAGATAGGGAGAGAATTGCAGAGTTTGGGAACAGGCAGCTGAAGGCAGGTCTGTAAATTATAGAGCGATGAAACTCCGTGTGCAAGAGACTAAAATTGAAGGCGTGCAGAAATCTCAAAAGGTTTCAGAACTCGGGAGAGATTTGAAAGCAAGGATAGGCATTCCAAAATTGTCGTGTTACTTGACCGGAAGCCAATATAGATCAGCAAGCATGGATGTGATGGATGAACTGCACTTGGCGGGAGTTAGAAAACGGGTATTGGAAGTTTGGTTGGCCTTCAGTTAATGGAAGGTGAAAGATGGGATGTTAACAGAGGAACATTGGAATAGTCAAGTTTAAAGGTCACAAAGGGGATGAATTAATCCTCAGCAGATGAACCGAGGCTGGGCAAACTCCGATGATAAAGGGTGGGATTTACCGGCAGTTTGCGCCGGTGGGAAATTCCGGTCCCACGCCGGCACACGTGTTTCCCGGCGGCAAACGGAAAATCCCATTGACAGCGGCGAGACTGGTAGATCCTACTGGCAGCCCGCCTCCCCCACAGAAAGACACACGGCGGGGTGGTCAGTAAATCCCGCCCCTAATATGCGACAAAAATATACATTTCAGTCAATTTTTCTTACCCCATGCATTTCATTTCTCGAAGGAAAGCTCTACTTAATAGTTCCCAGTTTGCAAAGATAATGAAATTACCCTCCATGATATTCAAATTTCTTATTTTCTCATTTTCCACTGCTTAATTTTATCATAGAAAAATACAGCACAGAACAGGCCCTTCGGCCCACGATGTTGTGCCGAACTTTTGTCCTAGATTAAGAACAATTTAATCTACATCCCATCATTCTACCGTAATCCATGTACCTATCCAATAGCCACTTGAAGGTTCCTAATGTTTCCGACTCAACTACTTCCACAGGCAGTGCATTCCATGCCCCCACTACTCTCTGGGTAAAGAACCTACCTCTGACATCCCCCCTATATCTTCCACCTTTCACCTTAAATTTATGTCCCCTTGTAATAGTTTGTTCCACCCGGGGAAAAAGTCTCTGACAGTCTACTCTATCTATTCCCCTGATCATCTTATAAACCTCTATCAAGTCGCCCCTCATCCTTCTCCATTCTGATGAGAAAAGGCCTTACCTTCAACCTTTCCTCGTAAGACCTACTCTCCATTCCAGGCAACATCCTGGTAAATCTCCTTTGCACCTTTTCCAAAGCTTCCACATCCTTCCTAAAATGAAACGACCAGAACTGCACACAGTACTCCAAATGTGGCCTTACCAAGGTTTTGTAGAGCTGCAGGTTATATAATAAGTGCTATTGAGAAGCTAAGATCTCCCATGCTGGATAATATTCGGAATATATGAGCATATTGTTTAAATTTGAATTAAATTTACCAGAATTAGCACTACATAAAAGGCACGTGGCACTTTCTCTTTTCTTTAATTTGAAGCCTGCAGCATCCTATTTCAGAGCATTCATCAACAACTGCTTAAACTTTTCCATGTCACATTTCAAAAAGACTGTAGCTTTATGCTTCAGTTTCAGTAAGTCGAGGGTATCCAGAACCATCATTCCTCTGGTCATCGTTCCATGTAGTTCCACGCTTACCCCATATTGCGCATCTTCAGTGACAACAGATTCATCAACTGCAGCAGCCATTGCATATGAATCACAGGACACAAACCCATGTCCAAAATGCAATTCCTTACTGCCTTGATCACCTTTGGTAAACTCAGCAGTAAGTGCAGTTATGTTCTTCATGAATCGAGCTTTCTCAGTATTTTGATTTATCCACTTCTGAAAGAAGTCCTAAAAGTAAAAAAGAATCTGATATAAAAACATAACATTTCTAGAATGAGAAGATTTTTCAGCCCACCTATCGACAATATTTGCATCTGTTCTGATGATGTCACCTTTGAAATTGGCATTTCTGACCGGTCTGCCTTTTTCCTTAACGGAGGTTCCGCCCCCACCCCCTGCTGCCCCGCGGTTGACCAGGGCATTCAACCAGGTTCGACTCAGTCCAAAGATTTGTAGGTTAGGTGGATTGGCCATGCTAAATTGCTCCTTAGTGGCCAAAACGTTAGGAACATAGGAATTAGGAGCAGAAGTAGGCAATTAGAACATAAAACATAGAACATTACAGCGCAGTACAGGCCATTCGGCCCTCGATGTTGCACCTACCTGTGAAACCACTCTAAAGCTCATCTACACTATTCCCTTATCGTCCATATGTCTATCCAATTACCATTTGAATGCCCTTAGTGTTGGCGAGTCCACTACTGTTGCAGGCAGGGCATTCCACACCCTTACTACTCTCTGAGTAAAGAACCTACCTCTGACAGCTGTCTTATATCTATCTCCCCTCAATTTAAAGGTATGTCTCCTCGTGCTAGACATCACCATCCGAGGAAAAAGGCTCTCACTGTCCACCCTATCCAATCCTCTGGTCATCTTGTATGCCTCAATTGAGTCACCTCTTAACCTTCTTCTCTCTAACGAAAACAGCCTCAAGTCCCTCAGCCTTTCCTCATAAGATCTTCCCTCCATAACCAGGCAACATTCTGGTAAATCTCCTCTGCTACCTTTCCAATGCTTCCATATCCTTCCTATAATGCGGCGACCAGAATTGCACGCAATACTCCAAATGGGGCCGCACCAGAGTTTTGTACAGCTGCAACATGACCTCATGGTTCCGAAACTCAATCTCTCTACCAATAAAAGCTAACACACCGTACGCCTTCTTAACAACCCTCTCAACCTGGGTGGCAACTTTCAGGGATCTATGTACATGGACACCGAGATCTCTCTGCTCATCCACACTGCCAAGAATCTTACCATTAGCACAGTACTCTGTCTTCCTGTTATTCCTTCCAAAATGAATCACCTCACACTTTTCTGCATTAAACTCCATTTGCCACCTCTCAGCCCAGCGCTGCAGCTTATCTATGTCCCTCTGTAACTTGTAACATCCTTCCGCACTGTCCACAACTCCACCGACTTTAGTGTCATCTGCAAATTTACTCACCCATCCTTCTACGCCCTCCTCCAGGTCATTTATAAAAATGACAAACAGCAGTGGCCCCAAAACAGATCCTTGTGGTACACCACTAGTAACTGGACTCCAGTCTGAACATTTCCCATCCCTTGTCTTCTTCCAGCTAGCCAATTTCTGATCCAAACTGCTAAATCACCCTGAATCCCATGCCTCAATATTTTCTGCAGTAGCCTACCATGGGGAACCTTATCAAACCTGCCATTCAATTAGATCATGGCTGATTTCTTCCTGGTCTCAAACTCATCTACCTGAGTTCCACAAATTCACCACCCTCTGTGAGAAGCAGTTCCCTCCTCAGCTCAGTTTTAAATCTGCCGCCTCGCAACCAATATCTGTGACCTCTCATTCTAGATTGCCCTACAAGAGGGAACATTTTAACTACGTTTAATCTATCAATCCTGTTTAGTATTTTATATACCTCATCCTCCCTCTGGAGTGGGGCGCAAACCTCGATCCCGGTGCCAGCGGGGGACCGGAGCATTTTCTTCTCCGACACTGGATTCTCTGCAACACCGGGAACTCTGCTACTAGTGGCAGGCGGAGGTATATCCAGTCCCAATTGTTTTTCCCAAGCCTGCAAGGTACGCACTGTACTAACACACGGTATCATAAAGCTTGTTAGTTTACTGTTTAGGCTCTGCAGCAATGAGGATGTTTTGACCAGGGAAATAGAGCAGTTAAGACGCAGGGTTGTCTTATTCAGGATAAAGCCTCCCTTCACATTTGAATGACTTTGAAGTAGTTAGCAGTGAAAGCACTTAACACTCTATGACATGGCCCAGGAGTTGTCAATCAAAGCTTGATGTATATAAACTTTGCAGATAGTTTCACAGCTGACTACTTTCAAGCATGGAGGGAGATGAATGGAACAATGCAGACAGCTGTTTTTTTGTGGAAGCTGTCAATCACAGCCTAGTAAAATCAATATCAAAGATAAATGAACGAATGGCTTGCAGATCAAAGATCTGAGGGTGTTTAAACCCAGCTGACTGGATTGCTCTTTCCAGGAATTGATAGATGCTGCTTCCTCTGCCTGAGCCAACAGGTGTATTACACAGGTGAGTTTTAAACCAGTGATTTTTTTCACTGCCTGTGCCTGGACTGCTCTCTTCTGGGGAGCTTCCAGACAGGGGTCTCTCTTTTGCGGGGGGGGGGGGGGGGGGGGGGGGGGGGGTGGGGGTTGGTGTCAATGGTGGGATGTTTCTTTAATTAGAGGGTCTCAGGAGGGGGGATGTCTTTAATTAGGAGGATTCTCCGGTCCCAGGCCCGTTAATAGGTTGAAAATGGGTCATTAGTGCTGGGTGCGAACCTCAGTCCTGCCTCCAGTGGGGCACGGGAGAATCTGGCGCCAATCCAGTTTTTCCCTGACATTGGATTTTCTACCGCATCAGGAATTCCGCTAACTGGGGTGGAGAATCCAGCACCCAATGTACCTCCACATGATCTTGAACATGAGGCATCATTAACCTTGTTAATTCACTGTTTAGGCTCCACACAAATCAGGATGTTTTTCCACTGGGGTAATAGAAGTGTTGAGATGCAGAGTTGGCTTATCCAGGTTAAAGGACTGGATTCTTCAGCCCCACCCGCCGCAAGATTGCCATGGGTGGTTCGCTGACCATGTAAAGGTCCATTTACCTTGGGCAGGAATTTCCGGTCGCCCGGCAGGCGTGGCCAGAGAATCCCGCCCAAAGTCTCTGAGTTGCAGATATTTTAAAAAGTCAAATTGTTGGCTTAGCTGCTTAAAGGATGACAAGGAAGCATTACTAACCGGGTCACTGTCTGTGTGGAGTTTGCACATTCTCCCCGTGCTTGCATGAAAGAGTGAGCCCAGAAATTCCAAGAAGATGTGAGCATGGTTCTAGATTACAACGAAACCGATAGAGCAATAGGACACTAAATGTAGGATAGCCCGAAGCACAAAAAAGTAGTCAGTCAATTCTAGTCTGACATTGATGAGGGGCTGAGAAAAAAGTAAAATCTCTATATCTCTGGGATGCGAAGTCCTGCACATGTCCAGTTATTCCACTTCCTCACACACCGAGGCCAGCACTCTAGGCTGCAGGGTGGAGGGGAGGAGGGATTTCTCGTAACCGGGAGCTTGCCCATCAAAGGGTTCAGATAACAATTAAAGTCTCTCCCACAAAAGAATTAACTAAGGCCAACTCCGCAATGTCCAAGAAAAAGTCCAAAAACCCTGTGCTGTACCTGCCCTGTGAATGATAAACTCTGGGGAGTAATTCGGTGGGCCACACACATTCATTAGTGAGACAGTATCTCCATGTACCCTTAACAGTCATATATCTGTCTCCGTTATCAGTCCCCTGCTGCTCATCAAGAAAGAAGCATAAAAGATTTCCCCCACCCATTCCTGCCTTAACTTTGTGCTCCTTAAGTGAGTCTAAGTGAGTCTCCTGTAACAGAGCTATGTCTACCTTCGCCGTAAGAAAAGAAATGCAAGGGAATTCTCAGTTCCTGAGACAAAGGCATGATTCTCCGGACCCGTCGCGCTCTCGCTCAACCGTAACGAGGCCAGTGAATAACGGGAGAGGCCAAAAGCGAGACCCGCGCCGGGCGCCAAACAGCTTGCAATGCAACCGACCCGTTCCCCTGAGCAAAATCGAGATCTCGCTGTAGCCTGGTGAGAAACCAATCATCACCACTTAAGCCCCATTTCCATACAATCAACAAGAGCCTCCTGTCATTCAGCGGCCTCCCCAGCAAGTGGTCACGCTGGCGCCGATTAGTACTTCCCTTGCAAAATGTGAATGTGGAAAGGCTTCTGTGAGGAGCCGAGGTGGTGAGTAGCCACCTTTGCCCACAGGCAAAGAGCCCGGGGGTGCTGGGCTTGCCACGGCAGTGCTCCGGGGGGGGAGGGAGAGGCGGGGGCGGGGGGGATGATCGGCTGAGGGTTGGGACCCTCCGCAGGGATGGGCCACCGCCTGAGGCACCACATGCCAATCCCTGGATCGTGTGCAACTGTTCCGGGGGCAACCCTTGTCCCTGCCTATCTGCCCCACCGATCACCCGTAACCCCCACCGACTGCTGAGGCTTCTGGCCATGCGGCTAAAGGCTATCGCAAATAGGAAATTGGCAATTGGGGTTAAGTGAGCACGTCACACATGCTAAGTGGATTCCAGTGCGTGGGCGGGCCATGTAGCATGTGGGAGTCATTGCTTAGCATCCCAATCACACCCTGATGCCTGGACACTGTGTTTGAACACTGCGGGAGGCAACACCACACACGCAGCAGCAACATCCGAACACCCAGGGGTTGGGACACAGCTTTGCGGACATGTACATGGTCGGAGGGTGGGTGAGCGCCACGGGGAGGGGGAGGTGCCTGGAGAGATGGGCATAGGGTCCGGAGGTCGGTCAACATTGCGGAAGAAAGTAACAGAGGCATCATACTGGTTGTGCAAAAGCGGAGTTTAATGTGACGTACAATACCCCACTCCTGGTGGTGCCACCCTCCACCCCCCAAGGTGTTCTCCTCGGAGTCAGGAGAGGGGGCCGCCCAGGATGGGCCGGCGCCGTCGGCTGGAGGACCTGCAGGAGAATCGACATGAGGTCAGAGGGAGGGATGGATCAGTCAGTAAGGCAATCACTACTCATGTTTGTCAGGTCCTCCAGGTGGAGTCAAGTGGTTCCTCATCTCTGCGGCGTCTGCCAGCCTCCGCTGGCGAGGGCGGTGCCAGCGAAAATCAGCTGGCAAGCAGTTACTTGCAGCGAGAAGCCCGTGAGGCCTCGTTAAGTAGTTCAATTAATGTTGAATGGCGTTGCCGGTCTCACTGGTCCGAGTGCCAGGAAGCCCGCGGCAATTCTCACCCGCGACCACACTTAGAAATTCTCCCAGAGAATTGCACCCCAAGTGATGACGCCGGGCAGGATTTGCGTACTTCCATGCAGCAAAACTGGCGCTGCACCAGGACCATTTCAGCGACTGTGGAGGGGCGAGCATCGGTGCCACATGGAACACAATCAATTCTAATGAGAAACGGAGCAGGATTCGCCGGGTCCATGATTGACACTTGGGATGCTGACAAGGTACAGCCGCATATACACACTTCATTCCCCACACACATCAGCCCAACCAACAAGATGTCACTTGTTGAGCTACTGCAGCCACCTAAAATGGCTGATTCCCGATTAATTTGGCCAAAACCCGATATAAAATGGCTAACCGAAAAGGCTGATGGGAAAAGCAGCCAACAGGACACAAACAGACAGCTGCGGACAGAATAGCGTATTCGGCTCTGGGGAAGTTGGCCCAGATCGATACCTACGACTATTAGCAGCACATCAACACAGACATCTGCAGTTTAATCGGCTATCCCCGGGAACAATTGCAACATATTAGCAATTGAATGCCGGGCCAGACCTGTCGGCGCCTGCAGTGGCCAAAACAAAGACAGGTGAACGACCACCCCCCGATCGAGGAATCGCCCCATTATTGGAGCATATCGAACCCAGTGATTGGGAACAAGTCCAATCACTTGGGACTCAGGGTGAAGGGCCGCCCCGAGAGGCGGGAAGCCCATGGGCCCTATAAATTGAGGGGCCAAGTTCAGATCTCTCTCTCTCTCTCCTCTTCTCTTGCTCGCAACCTTCGCAAGAACATCGACCAGAAACTGTAAGTTTGACTCCAGCGATCGCTACCCTATAAAGACTCCTAGCCATCGACCTGTATCAGCCTTTTGAATCCCGCAGGCCAGATCCAATTCGATAAACCAATCGTTTCCCTGACCTGGTGGGCCATCCCCAAAAGTTAAGTATTGGCCAGTAGTGGTAGGTTTTGATATAGAAAGTAGGCTTATTGTGTAAGTATCTATTGCTGTACATAATAAATGACCGTTGATTTCAATCTTACTAAGCGGTGTGCTGACTTATTAATCATAACTCGAGCTTGAACCACGTGGCGGTATCAGAAAGATACCTGGCGACTCGTGAGCAAAGGTGACATAATCAGAGCTAATAAAACTAAGGCTAAAAAGAGCAACACTACACACCCATCCCGCTGATGTGTAGGCTGGGACGACACCCATACGACCTGGACAGTGGACAGTCAGCGGCGTGTGAAGCCCGTCCACCCCGACCCCACAGCCCACTTACTAGGCACCCCCACCCGCTACTCATCCCAGCCCTGGAAGAAGCCCCCCGGCCAGTGGCACAACAGTCAGCCAACTGTGGCGATGTTGGACACTTTCTGTACCCTGTCTCTCTACCTCAGCAGCCACGGCGCCTGTTTCATGATTTTTAAAACCAGAAGCAAATCTCGCCGTCGGGAATTTGCCCCATTGGAGGCGGAGCATCGTTGAGGCCCCGGAGAATACCGGGTCAGGCCCATTAATGATATGCCAACAATGTTTACTGTACGTGTGGAGTGGAACGCATTGACGCCGCTGCTGAGGCACCGGAGAATTGAGATTTCGCGTGAAACCAGCACCCGCCATAATTGTGGCGCCATGTTGTGCAGAGCTCGACAGCCACATGGCTCCACCGTGCGCATGCGTGGCCATGGACCCGGCAATTCTCCATCCATATCTGCAGGGAAAGCAGGCGGTTTTACGTGGCGCTGCGCTAGCCCCCCACCGGACGGGGCATCGGTGCGGGGGCAACGCCGACTTTGTGGTCGTAATACTAGACACATGCTCCGGACATAACCTCAAAACCGGAGAATCGCACCCAAAAAGTTTTAAATTAGATAAGTGCGTTTCAGCGGTCGAAAAGTCCACAGGTTCACCACCCCCTGAATGGAGATTCTCCTCATCTTAATTCTAAATGGCCTATCCTGTATCCTGAGGATGTGACCCCCTCGATTTAGACCCTGCAGCTAGAGGAAACTACGGGCGGAATTCTCCCCCCCCCCCCCCACGCCGGGTGGGAGAATCGCCGGGGCACCGCGCGAGTCCCGCCACGCCGCCCTGGCACCCGCACGTGATTCTCCCGCCCCCCCCCAAACCGGCGCGGCGAGAATCAAGGCTGGCCGCTCGGAGAATCGCCGCTCGCCCGTTACAAATGGGCCGAGCGGCCTGCCCAACACCACAGGTTCCCACCGCTGCCGTCCACACCTGGTCGCTACCAGAGGGAACATCGCAGGAATGCTGGGGGGGGGGGGGGGCGGCCTGTGGGGAGGGGGAGGGGGTTCCTGCACCGGGGGGGACTCAAAAGGGGCCTGGCCCGCGATCGGTGCCCACCGATCGGCGGGCCGGCCTCTCTGAAGGAGGATCTCCTTTCCTCAGCTGCCCCGCAAGATCCATCTGACATCTTCTTGCGGGGTGGCCGCGGGGAGGACGGCAACCTGCGCATGCGCGGATGACATCGTTTACGCGGCGCAGGCCGTGTCATTTTCGCGGAGCCGCTTTTACGCGGCGGCAAGGCCCGGTGCGCGTAGATGACGCGGCGCCGCTCCTAGCCCCCCGGGGACGGGAGGATAGGGGGCTGGGAGCGGCCTCCAACGCCGGAGTGAAACACTCCAGTTTTCACTCCAGCGCCGGGACTTAGTCTCCCGATCGGAGAATTGCGCCCCCAATTCCTTCATCCAGTCTGTGCAGCCCTGTCAGAATTTTGTATGTTTCAATGAGATGCCCTCTCATTCTTCTAAACTACAGTGAATTTAGGCCCAGCCGACCCAATCTCTCTTCTCATACCATCCCAGGCATCAGTCTAATGAACCATCGCTGCACTCCCTCTATGGCAAGTAGATCCTTTCTTAGGTAAGGTAAGGAGACCAAAACTGCTCACTATACTCCAGGTATAATCTCACCAGGGCCCTGTACAGCTGCAAAACGACATGCTTGTTCCTGTACTCATAAGTCCTCTTGCAATGAAAGCCGACATATAATTTGTCTTCTTACCTTCTTGCTGTACATGCATGCTTGTTTTCAATGTTTGATGTACTAGAATACCTAGGTCTCTTTGTATGTGAACATTTCCCAATTTATCACCATTTAAATAATACTCTGCCACTCTGTTTCTCCGACCAAATTGGATAACTTCACATTTATCCATGTTATACTGCATCTTCCACCTTTTGCCAACTCACTCAAACTTGTCTAAATTACCTTGAAGCCTCTTAACATCCTCCTCACCACTCACCTTCCCACCAGTATCATGTCATCTACAAACTTGGAAATATTGGGCACAATTTAACGGATATGAGCAGAGTTCTGTGTCAAGTGAATTTAGCCGCGTATTTCCCTAAGGGGCTGGTTTAGCACAGGGCTAAATCACTGGCTTTGAAAGCAGACCAAGTAGGGCCAGCAGCAATTCCCGAACAGGCGCCGGAATGTGGTGACTAGGGGCTTTTCACAGTAACTTCATTTGAAGCCTACTTGTGACAATAAGCGATTTTCATTTAATTTTCATTTCATTTCAGTGCTGGCAGTGCCGAGTATGACCCTGCTATCAAAGGAAGAGAGCGGGGGATCTCTATATCCCCCACTGCAGCTTCCGGATCATCCCCCCAATGCCTTAACTCACCTATAAAGCGGTCCTCGAACCCCCTACAACCCACCTCATAAGGGGGCAGGGCACTCCCGGGCTCGATCCCTGGCGTGGGCAAAATGCCACCTGGACACCTTGGCAGCACCAAGGTGCCCAGGTGGCACTGCCAGGCTGACATCAGGGGTTGCCAGGGTACCACCCTGCCCAGAGCCCGACCTAGGAACCCCGAACCCCTGGGAGACTCTACCAATATATAACCCCAATAATTTTACGCATTAACCTCCTCTGTGGGACTTTATCAAAAGCTTTCTGAAAAGCCAAATACACACATCCGTTCGTTCAGCTTTATCTATGCTACTAGCTACATCCTCAAAAAGTAGTTTTGTCAAGCATGATTTCCCTTTCATAAATCCATGTTGACTTTGTCTAATCCTGCTGATATATTTCTAAGTGTTTGTTATCCCATCCTTTACAATAGACTCCAGCATATTTCTTACTACTGATGTTAGGCTAACCGGTCTGTAATTCCCTGTTATATTGGAAGATGACAGTCATCATCATAGTGGCATCAAGGGTGGCACAATGGCCCAGTGGTCAGCACTGCTGCCTCACAGCTCCAGGTCCCGGGTTCAATTCCAACCTCATGTGATTGTCTGTTTGGAGTTTGCACTTTCTCCCCATGTCTGCGTGGGTTTCCTCCGGGTGCCCGGGTTTCCTCCCACAGTCCAAAGATGTGCAGGTTAGGTGGATTGGTCATGTTAAATTGCCCCTTAGTGTCCAAGTGGGTTACGGGTGGGGGGCGCGTGCGCTTAAGTAGGGTGCACTTTCCAAGGGCCAGTGCAGACTCGATGGGCCGAATGGCCTCCTTCTACACTGTAAATTTGGTGATTCTACGATCACATCCACTATTTCCATAGCCATCTCCATCAATATGCTGGGAAATAGATCATCAGGCTCTGGGCACTTATCATCTTTCCGTCTATTAAGTTATCCAACACTTTGGAAAGATTTTGAAGTGTAGTGGCAAGCGGGAACTGCCGCAAGCTTCCCGGCGCTTGGCCCAGCGAGGTCGGCAATGTTATTCAGCAATAATTGGTCCACTTAATGAGGCCCCACGGGCTTCTCGCCACAAATGAAGGCTCGCCAGCCATTTCACCGACACTGTGCTCGCCAGCCCCCTGCTAACAAGGTCGAGCAGCCCTTACTCAGCCAATCCCAGCAACAATGGCACCCTGGAGTCCAAGATTTGGGGAGGTGGTTCTCGTTTTTGGCCTCTCCCGCTATTCACCAGCATTGTTTTGCTCGAGCAAGAGCAACATGGCCGTAGAATCATAAGAACATAAGAACTAGGAGCAGGAGTAGGCCACCTGGTCCGTCGAGCCTGCTCCGCCATTCAATGAGATCATGGCTGATCTTTTGTGGACTCAGCTCCACTTTCCGGCCCGAACACCATAACCCTTAATCCCTTTATTCTTCAAAAAACTATCTATCTGTATCTTAAAAACATTTAATGAAGGAGCCTCAACTGCTTCACTGGGCAAGGAATTCCATAGATTCACAACCCTTTGGGTGAAGAAGTTCCCCCTAAACTCAGTCCTAATCCACTTCCCCTTATTTTGAGGCTATGCCTCCCAGTTCTGCTTTCACCCGCCAGTGGAAACAACCTGCCCGCATCTATCCTATCTATTCCCTTCATAATTTTATATGTTTCTATAAGATCCCCCCTCAACCTTCTAAATTCCAACGATTACAGTCCCAGTCTACGCAACCTCTCCACGTAATCCAACCCCTTCAGCTCTGGGACTAACCTAGTGAATCTCCTCTGCACACCCTCCAGCGCCAGTATGTAACTTTCTCAGGTAAGGAGACCAAAACTGAACACAATACTCCAGGTGTGGCCTCACTAACACCTTATACAATTGCAGCATAACCTCCCTAGTCTTAAACTCCATCCCTCTAGCAATGAAGGACAAAATTCCATTTGCCTTATTAATCACCTGTAAACCAACTTTTTGCGACTCATGCACAAGCACACCCAGGTCTCTCTGCACAGCAGCATGTTTTAATATTTTATCATTTAAATAAAAATCCCTTTTGCTGTTATTCCTACCAAAATGGATAACCTCACATTTGTCAACATTGTATTCCATCTGCCAGGCCCTAGCCCATTCACTTAACCTATCCAAACCCCTCTGCAGACTTCCAGTATCCTCTGCACTTTTTGCTTTACCACTCATCTTAGTGTCGTCTGCAAACCTGGACACATTGCACTTGGTCCCCAACTCCAAATCATCTATGTAAATTGTGAACAATTGTGGGCCCAACACTGATCCCTGAGGGACACCACTAGCTACTGACTGCCAATCAGAGAAACACCTATTAATCCCCACTCTTTGTTTTCTATTAATTAACCAATCCTTTATCCATGCTACTACTTTATTCTTAATGCCATGCATCTTTATCTGATGCAACAACCTCTTGTGTGGCACCTTGTCAAAGGCTTTCTGGAAATCCAGATATACCACATCCACTGGCTCCCTGTTATCTACCACTCTGGTAATGTCCTCAAAACATTCAACTAAATTAGTTAGACACGACCTGCCCTTTATGAACCCATGCTGTGTCTGCCCAATGGGACAATTTCCATCCAGATGCCTCGCTATTTCTTCCTTGATGATAGATTCCAGCATCTTCCCTACTACTGAAGTTAAACTCACTGGCCTATAATTACCCACTTTCTGCTTACCTCCTTTTTTAAACAGTGGTGTCACGTTTGCTAATTTCCAATCCGCTGGGACCACCCCAGAGTCCAGTGAATTTTGATAAATTATCACTAGGGCATTTGCAATTTCCCTAGCCATCTCTTTTAGCACTCTGGGATGCATTCCATCAGGGCCAGGAGACTTGTCTACCCATTAGCCCCTCCTGAGTGATGACAATCATCTCAAGGCCCTCACCTGTCATAGCCTCATTTCTATCAGTCACTGGCATGTTATTTGTGTCTTCCACTGTGAAGAACCGACCCAAAAAACCTGTTCAGTTCCTCAGCCATTTCCTCATCTCCCATTATTAAATCTCCCTTCTCATCTCTAAATGACCAATATTTACCTTAGCCACTCTTTTTTGTTTTATATATTTGTAGAAACTTTTACTATCTGTTTTTATATTCTGAGCAAGTGTACTCTCATAATCTATCTTACTCTTCTTTATAGCTTTTTTAGTAGCTTTCTGTTGTCCCCTAAAGATTTCCCAGTCCTCTAGTCTCCCACTAATCTTTGCCACTTTGTATGCTTTTTCCTTCAATTTGATACTCTCCCTCATTTCCTTAGATATCCATGGTCGATTTTCCCTCTTTCTACCGTCCTTCCTTTTTGTTGGTATAAAACTTTGCTGAGCACTGTGAAAAATCAGTGGAAGGTTCTTCACTGTTCCTCAACTGTTTCACCATAAAGTCTTTGCTCCCAGTCTACCTTAGCTAGCTCTTCTCTCATCCCATTGTAATCTCCTTTGTTTAAGCACAAAACACTAGTGTTTGATTTTACCTTCTCACCCTCCATCTGTATTTTAAATTCCACCATATTATGATCGCTCCTTCCGAGAGGATCCCTAGCTATGAGATCATTAATCAATCCTGTCACATTACACAGGACCAGATCTAGGACCGCTTGTTCCCTCGTAGGTTCCATTACATACTGTTCCAGGAAACTATCGCGGATACATTCTATAAACCCCCCCTCAAGGCTGCCTTGACCGACCTGGTTAAACCAATCGACATGTAGATTAAAATCCCCCATGATAACTGCTGTACCATTTATACATGCATCAGTTATTTCTTTGTTTATTGCCTGCCCCACCATAATGTTACTATTTGGTGGCCTATAGACTACTCCTATCAGTGACTTTTTCGCCTTACTATTCCTGATTTCCACCCAAATGGATTCAACCTTATCCTCCATAGCACCAATGTCATCCCTTACAATTGCCCGGACGTCATCCTTAAATAACAGAGCTACACCACCTCCCTTACCATCCACTCTGTCCTTCCGAATAGTTTGATACCCTCGGATATCGTGCCCTATTTCTCGAGTAACACAATTGTCCTTCAATTCCCCCTTCTCACTAGACCCTGAGATGTTATTTGTGTCTTTCTCCATGAAGACCGAACTAAAGTAGTTGTTTAATTGCTGTTGTTTCCTTGTTGTCTTTTCTAAATTCTCCTGTTCTGGACTGTAAGGGACCTGCATTTGCCTTCACTAAACCTTTTCTTTTAATATACTTACAGAAGCATTTATAGTCCACTTCCATGTTACTTCCAAGTTTCCTCTCATGCTCTCTTTTTCTCCTTTTAATCAATCTCTTTGGCCTTCTTTGCGGAATACTGAACACCTCCCAATCCTCAAGCTTGTTATTTTTCTAATCATTTTATTGGACTCATCTTTGGATCTAATACTATCCTTAATTTATTTTGTAAGCATTGGGTGGGTGGCACAGTGGTTAGCACTACTGCTTCACAGCGCCAGGGTCCTGTCATAATATCCACGCATGTATATAATTAAGTGCAGACAGGCAGTGATTGACACACAGGATGACCAGTAAGCACACAGCACAGTGCAGCCAATCACCAGACAGGACACCATCACTATAAAGCCAGAGGGCACTAGGTTTCCCGCTCTCTCGGGACCCAGCCACTGAGACAGTCAGAGTCCACGAGCTAGCCATTACAAACACCTTGCGGTAGCTAGTAAGTCTTGGTCAGGTTAGTACTAGGTCTTCAGTCAGTTCAGTATAGTGTCAACCCACAGCTGAGTATGTATAATAGTTTGATTGTTCAATAAAACCGTGTTGGATCTTCAACGGTGTTAGAGGTCTGTTTCTCGCATCACTGCATCAAGTGCAGTCCCTACCGAACCAACCTGCCTAACACATCATGGTACTACGGAGTGATACTGACAATTGACGGACTTACCTCGAGTGGATCAGCCTTGACCTGCAAGCAGCCATCCGGTGACATGGAAAACATCCAGCCTCCTCCGCAGCTCCACATCTCCGGCAACCTCGGCGCCAATTGGAAAATCTTCAAGCAAAAGTTCCTCTGGTACATCGAGGCCTCCGACCTCGAAGCCGCATCGGACGCCAGGAAGATCGTGCTCTTTCTCTTCACAGCGGGGGACCACGCCATCCACATCTACAACTCGCTTACGTTCACTGAAGGCGAAGACAAGTCAAAATTCAAAACAGTCCTGCTGAAGTTCGACAGCCACTGTGGCATTGAGGTGAACGAGAGCTTTAAACGGTACGTTTTCCAGCAAAGGCTTCAGGGTAAGGATGAACCTTTTCAATCCTTTTTGACCCATCTCCGCATCCTAGCGCAGTCATGTAATTATGACTCGACAGCCGATTCCATGATCCGGGACCAGATTGTTTTCGGGGTCCACTCCGACTCCCTTCGGCAGCAGCTCCTGGAAGTCAAACAGCTAACCCTCCCTGTCGCTATCGAGACGTGCGTTGTCCATGAGCATGCTAAGAATCGCTACTCCCACATCAGGGCGGCAGAGACTGCGAAGCTGGCCTCCCACGAGGCGGAACGGTGGCAGGCCATTGCATAGATGCAGGGCCTGAGCATCGAAGAGAGTGGCCGTTTCGCGCGTTTTTCCCGGGTCCCTGCGCATGCGCGCCACGACCGAGTGGATGACGAGACCGACAAACCAACTGCGCAGGTGCGTACATCGAGCGACCGCATCGGGCATGCGCAATGGCGCACGGAACGTGCTGAAGTCAGCGTCATGATGTGTCCGAATTGTGGCTCCGCCCACTTAAAGCGGCAATGTCCGGCAAAAGGACGCTGGTGTCTACAGTGTAGCAAGCTTGGCCACTACGCAGCCCTTTGCAGATCTGCTCCACCGCTCAGCAGCCAGCGATCCCAGATGCGGCGCAGAAGTGTCCATTCTATACAACACGGAATGCCAGAATTCGATCCCGACAGCCCAACGGACCCTGAGGCTGAGTGCCTGAAGTCCTCATACTGGGTGGGCATCATAACGACGCTACCTACCACCAGCACGGCGAAGCGTCTCTCGATCCTCAGTGTGGATCCCGATGACGAGTGGTGTGCTGTTCTTACCGTGAACAAGGCTCGCATCCGGTTCAAAGTGACACCGGCGCATTGGCAAACCGCATCTCGAAGTCCGACCTCGACACCATCCACGCCAGACCAACCATTCTTCCACCGGCGTGCCAGCTCCTTGACTACAATGGCAATGCCATAGCTGCCAGTGGCTCATGTCAACTAGGGGTATCCAACAAGGCCATCAAAGCGACACTGCGTTTTGAAATTGTCGGGCTTGACAGAGTGTCCCTGCTCGGTGCTCGAGCCTGCAAGCTCCTAAACCTTGTTCAGCGCGTCCACACCATGTCATCATCACCGGCGACGGCCTCGCCCGATGAAAACCTGCAGGCCAACATAGATGACATCATCACACAGTACCACAGAGTGTTCGATGGTATGGGAACGCTCCCGTACCGATATAAAATCCTGCTCCGGCCAAACACCACCCCTGTGATTCATGCACCTCGCCGGGTGCCGGCACCCCTCAAGGATCGTCTCAAGCAGCAATTACAGGACCTCCAAGACCAAGGCATCATATCAAAGGTCACAGAGCCCACAGACTGGGTCAGCTCCATGGGCTGTGTCAAGAAGCCGTCAGGGGAGCTTCGCATTTGCATTGACCCGAAGGATCTAAACCGCAACATCATGCGGGAGCATTACCCGATACCAAAACGTGAAGAGCACACCAGTGAGATGGCTCATGCCAAATTCTTTACTAAGCTCGACGCCTCCAAGGGTTTTTGGCAAATACAGCTGGGTGCGTCCAGTCGCAAATTGTGCACGTTTGGTCGTTACTGCTACAACCGGATACCTTTTGGCATCATATCTGCCTCCAAATTATTCCACCCGTGCGGCCAGACGCCAGCAAGGTCTCAGTGATCAACGCCATGAAGACCCCGGAGGGCAAAAAGGCGGTTCTCCGCTTTCTCGGAATGGCCAACTTCCTCGGGAAATTCATTCCCAATATGGCACCCCACATCACGGCCCTCCGCCGCCTTGTCAAGAAGTCGACGGAATTCCAGTGGCTGCCCAAGCATGAAGAGGAATGGCGTGAGCTGTAAGCATAACTCACAACAGCCCCGGTTTTAACATTCCTCGACCCAACCAAGGAAACCAAGATATCGACTGATGCAAGCCAGGACGGCATTGGGGCGGTGCTCCTTCAGCGGGATGACTCCACGTCCTGGGCTCCAGTGGCGTATGCCTCCAGGGCCATGACGCCCACTGAACAACGGTACGCTCAGATTGAGAAGGAGTGTCCGGGCCTCCTAACAGGGATAGTCAAGTTCCACGACTATGTTTATGGCCTGCCGAGATTCACGGTTGAAATGACCACAGGCGTCTCGTCCATATTATCCAGAAGGATTTAAACGACATGACATCGCGCTTACAGCGTATCCTTCTAAAGCTACGCCGCTACGACTTCGAACTGGTCTACACGCCAGGTAAAGAGCTGATCGTTGCAGATGCCCTGTCCAGGTCCATTACCACACCACATGAGAAAAGTGACTTCATCTGCCACATAGAAGCCCAAGTGCAGATGTGTGCCTCAAACCTTCCGGCCTCCGACGAACGGGTGGTCCAAATTCGTGAAGAGACAGCCAACGATCCTCTGCTGCAGCGCGTGATGCAGCACCTCAGCAATGGCTGGCAGAAGGGACAATGTCCCCAGTTCTATAACGTAAAAGACGGTGGTGGAGGGAATCCTTCTGAAACTCGACAGGATCGTAATTCCTCAGAGCATGCAGGCTATGGTGCTGGGTCAACTCCATGAGGGTCACCTTGGGGTCTGGAAATGCCGACGCAGAGCTCGGGAGGCAGTTTACTGGCCGGGCATTAACCAGGATATTGCCGATACCGTCCTTAATTGCCCTACCTGTCAGAAATTTCAGCCAGCTTAACCCAAAGAAACATTGCCGCAGCACGAGATTGTGACCTCTCCGTGGTCCAAAGTCGGTGCAGACCTTCTCCACGCCAAGGGGCGTGACTATGTACTCCTGAAGTAGTGAAATTGTCCGACCTCACGTCGAAGGCGGTAATCAAAATCTGCAAAGAAACGTTCGCCGGGCATGGGATACCGCTCACGGTCATGAGCGACAACGGCCCTTGCTTTTACAGCCAGGAATGGTCTGATTTTGCGCAGTCCTGCAACTTTCGTCATGTAACCTCCAGTCCCCACTACCCACAGTCAAACGGGAAGGCCGAAAAGGGGGTCCACATCGTAAAGCGCTTGCTGTGCAAAGCTGCAGTCTCAGGCTCCGATTTCAACCTGGCAATGTTACCATACAGGGCGACCCCACAGTCCACGGGATTGTCTCCAGCGCAGATGCTCATGAATCGTACTCTGCGGACCACAGTTCCAGCCATCCATGTTCCCGACCTTGACCACCTCACGGTCCTACAGAAAATGCATCAGTCCCGGGCCCAACAGAAAGCCACGTACGATGCTCATGCCGCGGATTTACCTGAGCTGGCTCCATGTTCGCGTCCAGTTGCCTGAGGGCGGCTGGTCAGCCACAGCTGCTGTGCTCAAACAAGTGGCCCCACGATCGTTCCTTGTCCGCATGGCTGATGGCTCCCTGCTACGGCGCAACAGACGGGCACTACGAAGAGTTCCACGCCCGCTACCTGACCGGCGTGCCCCGCCGCCTACGATGCCTCGTCCGAACATACCCTACCACCGATCTACCAGCAATCCTGCCGGTCCACGCGCCCACTGCGATGCCAGCCATCCCGCCTATCCAGGTTCAGGCGGCTCCTGATCCACCTCTGCGGCGATCAACAAGAATTCGTTGCCCACCACAAAGACTAAACCTATAGACTGAGTTTTTTGTACATTTCTTGTGACTTCATCATTTTGACCTCTGTAAATATCGTTTTGTTTGCCATGTATCTGCACTATCGCCACCTTCCTATGTATATACGTTCATTGAGACACATTTCTGTATATAGTCAGGCACATACATATATATAGACATATATGCGCATGCACACCTTAGTATTTATCTAAAAAAAGGGGGGGAGATGTCATAATATCCACTCATGTATATAATGAGATGCAGACAGGCAGTGATTGACACACAGGATGACCAGTAAGCACACAGCACAGTGCAGCCAATCACCAGACAGGACACCACCACTATAAAGCCAGAGGGCACCAGGTTTCCTGCTCTCTCAGGACCCAGCCACTGAGACAGTCAGAGTCCACAAGCTGGCCATTACAAACACCATGCGGGAGCTAGTAAGCCTGGTCAGGCTAGTACTAGGTCTTCAGTCAGTTCAGTATAGTGTCAACCCACAGCTGAGTATGTATAATAGTTTGATTGTTCAATAAAACCGTGTTGGATCTTCAACGGTGTTAGAGGTCTGTTTCTCGCATCACTGCATCAAGTGCAGTCCCTACCGAACCAACCTGCCTAACACATCAGGTCCTCGGTTTGATTCCCACTTGGGTCACTGTCTGTGCGGAGTTTGCATGTTCTCCCCGTGTCTGCGTGGATTTCCTCCGGGTCCTCCGGTTTCCTCCCACAAGTCCCAAAAGACATGCTTGTTAGGTGAATTGGACATTCTGAATTGTCCCTCAGTGCACAGGTGCCGTAGTGTGGCAACTAGGGGATTTTCACAGTAACTTCATTGCAGTGTTAATGTAAGCCTACTTGTGGCAATAATAAAGATTATTATTTTCTTGTTCTGTTTTTGCACCAGAAAGGAATGTATAACTGTTGCAATGCATACAATTGTTCCTTAAATATTTGCCATTGCCCATCCATCACCAAGCCTTTCAATGAAGTTCCCCAATCTATCTTAGTCAACTCACGCCTCATACCTCCATATTTTCTTTTGCTTCGGTTTTGGACCCCAGTTTCAGGCTGGACTTATTCCTTTTCCATCCTAATGAAGAATTCTATCATGTAATGGTCATTGTTCCCTAAAACACCCCACACAACAAGATTTATTAACCCTTTCTGATCGCATAATACAAATCTAGGATAGTATGTTCCCTAGTTGGTTCCTCAACATACTGCTCTCAAAAACAATCTCGTACACACTCCAGGAATTCATTTGCCATAGTATTGTTGCTAATTTTATTTGCCCAAACTATATGTAGATTAAAGTCACCCATGATTACTGTAGCACCCTTGTTACATGCATCACAAATGTTATATTTAATGTCATTCCCTTCTTTGCCACTACTGTTTCGAGGCTTATAAACAATTCCCACTAATATTTTCTGCCCCTTCTTGCTTCTGAGCTCCACTCAGGCAGATTCAACATCTAGATTTTCTGAGCCAACACCCTCTCACACTATTGCACTGATTTCATCATTAACAACAACACTTCACCTCCTTTTCCTTTCTGTCTGTCCTTACTAGATATCGTGTATCCTTAGATATTCAGTTCCCAGCTTTGGTCACCCTGCAGCTGTCTCTGTAGTCACAATTATATCGTACCCATGTCTGCCAATTTGTGCTGTTAATTCATCTACCTTATTGTGAATGCTCCATGCATTCAGATGGTGCCTTTAGAATCATAGAATCACTACAGTGGAGAAGGAGGCCGTTCGGCCCATCGGGTCTGCACCGACCCTCTGAAAGGGTACCCTACCTAGGGTCAGACCCCCACCATATCCCCCTTAACACAATAACCCAGCTTAACCTAAAGTCTAACCTTTTGGACACTAAGGGTCAATTGATCATAACCAATCCACCTAACCTGCGCATCTCTGGACTGTGGGAGGAAACTGGAGCATCCGGAGGAAACCCACGCAGAGTCACGGGGAGAAAGGGCAAACTCCACACAGACAGTCACCCGAGGTTGGAATTGAACCCGGGCCACTGGCACTGTGAGGCAGCAGTGCTAACCACTGTGCCACAAGACTAATTTTTTAACACTTTTACGCATGATATTTTGTACTACGGCCATATTTTCTACTAGGCTTGGTTTCCTCTGACATCCACTTTTGCTTTCTACTTTTCTGTCTTTCATTTCTATCTTTCTTTCCCTTTCTTGAGTGTTCCCGCTCAAGTTCCCATCCCCCTGTCACATGAGTTTACATCTCAGGTAGGGGCTTTTCACAGTAACTTCATTTGAAGCCTACTTGTGACAATAAGCAATTTTCATTTCTTTTTCAAGTGCTCTTTTATTCATGGTAGCACAGTGGTTAGCATTGCTGCTTCACAGCACCAGTGACCCAGGTTCGATTCCCGGCTGGGTCACTGTGCGGAGTCTGCACGTTCCGCTCGTGACTGCGTGGGTTTCCTCCGGGTGCTCCGGTTTCCTCCCACAAGTCCCGAAAGACGTGTTTGTTAGGCGAATTGGACTTTCTGAATTCACCTCGGTTTGCCCGAACAGGCGCCGGAGTGTGGCAACCAGGGGGGTTTCACAGTCCTTCATTGCAGTGTTAGAGATAGTCAACACGGTTTTGTGAAGGGTAGGTCATGCCTCAGAAACCTTATAGAGTTCTTTGAGAAGGTGACCAAACAGGTGGATGAGGGTAAAGCAGTTGATGTGGTGTATATGGATTTCAGTAAAGCGTTTGATAAGGTTCCCCATGGTAGGCTACTGCGGAAAATACGGAGGTGTGGGATTCAGGGTGATTTAGCAGTTTGGATCAGAAATTGGCTAGCTGGAAGAAGACAAAGGGTGGTAGTAGATGGGAAGTGTTCAGACTGGAGTCCAGTTACTAGTGGTGTACCACAAGGATCTGTTTTGGGGCCACTGCTGTTTGTCATTTTTATAAATGACCTGGAGGAGGGCGTAGAAGGATGGGTGAGTATATTTGCAAATGACACTAAAGTCGGTGGAGTTGTGGACAGTGCGGAAGGATGTTACAAATTACAGAGGGACATAGATAAGCTGCAGTGCTGGGCTGAGAGGTGGCAAATGGAATTTAATGCAGAAAAGTGTGAGGTGATTCATTTTGGAAGGAATAACAGGAAGACTGAGTACTGGGCTAATGGTAAGATTCTTGGCAGTGTGGATGAGCAGAGAGATCTCGGTGTCCATGTACATAGATCCCTGAAAGTTGCCACCCAGGTTGAGAGGGTTGTTAAGAAGGTGTACAGTGTGTTAGCTTTTATTGGTAGAGGGATTAAGTTTAGGAGTGAGAGCCTTTTTCCTCGGATGGTGATGTCTAGCATGAGGGGACATAGCTTTAAATTGAGGGGAGATAGATATAAGACAGATGTCAGAGGTAGGTTCTTTACTCAGAGAGTAGTAAGGGCGTGGAATGCCCTGCCTGCAACAGTAGTGGACTTGCCAACACTAAGGACATTCAAATGGTCATTGGATAGACATATGGACAATAAGGGAATAGTGTAGATGGGCTTTAGAGTGGTTTCACAGGTCGGCGCAACATCGAGGGCCGAAGGGCCTGTACTGCGCTGTAATGTTCTATGTTCTATGTTCTAGTGTAAGCCTACTTGTGACAATAATAAAGATTATTATTCTGAACAGAAATTGCTGTGCTTATTCACTAGTATATTAACGTACACTGAATGAAAGAGTAAACATAAACATAAATATATAACATCTCTTTAATGCTCCTTTTGTGTGCTTCAGCTCATCTAATCCTCTTTTAGTAGTGGCGATTTACAGTTTGCATTGGTCATGGACTGCAGTTTAAATTAAGCTAATTGTATTTTGTTGGATGCAGGGTGGAATTTTCCCAAAATTGCAGAGTGCTGGATCAGGTGAGAGAATCTGTGTGAAGCACGCTGGCTTCACAGATCCTTTTCTCGCCTGTGCAATTTTGGGAAATCACAAAGCCAGCTGGGGGTGGCGGGACCCAAACATGTTGGCAAAGCCGGAATTCTGAGGGACTCCTCAATCTCAAGTTACAATAAAGGCCCCCTTCGGAGTTCGGGACCCCCCCCCCCCCCCCCACAGAGTGCGGGACCCCCGGCTGACAAGGGGAACACCGCTCCCCTCCCCCCCGCCCCCCACTCCCACATGCAGAAGGACAACAGCCCCAGTAGTGATTTACGCCAGTGTGACATCATGCCCCAGTTGGAGGATCCAGCATGGGAAGACATTACGGCAGAAAGCCATACAAGAATCGTGGGGCTGTTCTCTTTGGTTCCATGACTGTGAGTCGAATACATTATTAAAATTGACGGAAATCGATCATGTCCCCGGTGGAGGTGGCAAAGATCTCAAATCTCACCAGTGCAAATCCCACTATGGACCTCCCTCGCAAGATTTAGACCGCGATTAAACCAAAGTGTGGTAGCATGCGGGTACTACCACGAGCTTCCCAACGCTCGGACTGGCGAGGTCGTCACCGCTATTGCTCCACTTAACGAGGCCCCACGGGCTTCACGCCGCAACTATTGGTCCCGCCGGCTGATTCGCCGGGACCACACTCACCAGTCTCCTGCTAACAAGGGAGAGCAGAGCGAAACCGCTCTACACTGCCAACCCCACTCGGCTCACAGTCATGGCACCGAGGAGACCAGCTCCACGATTCGGGGATGCCAACCTGGGCAGAGTTTTAGGCGCGGTAGAGGCCCTGTTCCTACGAGGGCTTTGGAGAGTCAACTCAGGGAGTGTGACCCTGCGCCATAAGAAGATCAATAACCTTTACCGGGCCGCACGGGTGGACTGGTGCCAGAATCCCAAATCACCCACCCCGAGAATGTGGCTGATACCACCCCCGTCCAGCACCGTTCTGTGCCCTACCCATGCCCAGTAGTGTCACCATACCGCCCCCCCCACCCCGTTCTCCCCACTCCCATTTCCCCACCCTCTCCCCCCTTGCATACGGCCCATCTCCAGCAACCCCCCCCTCCCGACGATGAACAATGCGTGCGGCTAATGATGCCCCTCTGTGTCCCCATGAGAGACGTTGGCACACAACAGATGGGAGAGGGCCCAGACGGGTGGCGGCGCACAGCACATCAGAGTTCTCACCCCCACGAGGAACGGGCCCTGGAGGTTGCGTGGGTGGCAGAGGACAATATGTCCCTGATGTTGAGGTTCACGTATAGCACAGAGGCGAGGATCGACCCAGAGGACCTGTCACACGTGAGTTGTTAATGCCTTACAGAATGACCCATGCCTCCCACTGACCACATGTCCGTTCTCTGCCAGGGCACTATAGGCACTGACCGGGAGGAGGGGGCCGCGTGCCAACCCAGAGCCACCGTACAGAATGGCGAACGGGTCCACCAGCTTCCCACGGGACCCACCCCCTGACAACAGCGAGTCTCGGAGTTAGCACCCGGAACAGGGCAGCCGGCAAATGACCCAGGTCCTCTGGCCCCAGTGAACTCCCGCCAGAGGCACAGGGGTAGAGCAGGTCGAGGATCACCAACAGGGCACCTGGGTGGGAGAAGGGGGCAGTTGGGAACATGTTTTGACCTTGATTAATGTGACGCTTTCGGCACTTTCTTCTGCAATGCAGGCCAAGCACCGATCCCATGCCCCAGCTCCCCAGACAAGGAGGTCCTAGATTCCTACCGTTTGTGCTCCATTCACTGGGTGATCCCACCCTCCTTGGGCTCATCCACCAGCCCCACCTGGTTCGGTGACTCCTCATTCTTCTTAGAGGTGGCTACATGTTCCTCCTCCCCCACCACATCACCCTGCTGCTGTGCCAGGTTGTGGAGAACACAGCAGACCACCACAAAGAGAGCAACCCTCTGGGAAGTGTACTGAAATGCACCACTGGTGTGGTCAAGGCATCGGAACCGCATCGAGAGGTTCGATGCACCGCCCAACGGCAGCCCGGGTGACCACATGGACCTCGTTGTATCGGGTCTCTGCATCGGTCACTGGCCTCTGCACTAATGTCACTAGCCAGGTCCTCAGAGGATACCACTTATCCCCCAAAAACCAACCGGCCATTCTGGGGTGGTTCTCGAAGAGGCCCAGGCTGTCCGACTGACCCAGGATGTAGCTGTCGTGCATACTCCCTGGGAAGTGCACACTCTCTTTGTGCACACAAACTGGACGTTCAGGGAGTGGGACCCCTTCTAGTTGATGTAGGGCTCTCCCAGATTGCTCGGTGAGCACAAGGCGATGTACATGTCATCTATTAGCCCCTGGACATGGAGCACCCATCGATGGGAGAAAATCCGGCTGCCCGGGCATTTTGTTTGGCCTGGTCCATGTCAAAGTTTATATAGTTTGCTGCCCGGCAAACAGGACACCCGTGACTTCATGGGTGCACTTGTGGGCTATAGCTTGTGTGATACCACACAAAGTCCCCGCTCAAGCCCTGGAATGATCCTGAGGGGTAGAGGTTCAGGGCTGCGGTGACCTGCAAAGCCAATGGGAGCAGGTATCCACCTCCTGCACGTGGTCCCAAGTCCACAAGAATTGATAACTGATATGCTGCATGGATTACAAGCCAATTTTTAAGATCTCTTAGTCGTATGATTGATTTTATTCAATGTGAAATTTATAGGGCGCGATTCTCACAAAAAGGCATCAAGTCCCATAGCGAGCGTGTTTAGCCGTATGTCCCCCGGCGCTCGCGGTGCTGAGAAACACATGGCTATTCAACGCGGCTCACATTGTACAAGGGGCCTGAACAGGGAACGCGCGGCCGAGGCTGCACATAGCCCTGTTTCTGTTTTGTACAGTGGGGAACTCTGCTCCCCAGAACTCCCCATTGTAGTGAGAAATTGGGATGCCATTTTTAAATGGCATCCCGATTTCCAAGGCCCGTCAAAACAATCCCTAGCCTCCCCCAGCCCGAACGCACTATGGAAGGATTCCCGGCCCCCCAAATACCCGCACTGGGCACCCCGGCCCGATCATGCACAAAAAATGCCAGCCTTGCACCTTGTCAGTGCCAACCTGGGGATGCAGCTGGGGGCCTCCTCACAAGTGAGGGGCAGAGTAATAAATGGCTGACAGGCAGCCCACATTGACAGGGATGCATTCTCTGCCAACTCTTCAGGTGGCAGGCAAGAAACCCCTGCCACCCGTAACATTCTATCCCTTGAGATTGCTAGTGTGCAGTTTGAACAACCTACCCATGGTAATCGATGGCGGAGACTGTATTCCAGGGTGGCAATGTAAGTGGGGCATGTAAAGTGGCTGAGAACAATGGAAGCTGCTTCTGGATCTGTGACAAAGTTGAACTCACTGCAGACCCTTACATTCCCTCTGGCTGAAAAAGAAACAGACAGGGTAAGTTCTGAGGGCAGAAAATTGATAGAAAGCAGCACTGATTAGCCATCTTGTTCAGGACCCACCCCACCGAACATGATCACGCTCCAGGCAGGCAGGGCGGAGGATAGTCTTTCACATGGAGTTCAATTGAGGCCCTTAAGTCACCACTGAAGAGCCATTTAAGGACCTATTCCTGCTATTGCTAGAACCAACAGCTGGTGTGGAACTTGCCATGTGAGACAACTGTCCAGCAAACCCTGTTGAGTTTGCCTGCGGTGTACTGGAGAGAGAGGTGGCCTCATACTCAGAACTGATTGTGGACCTGACATCAGGAAGAGGAACTTTTCTGGGAAGCTCTGGAGCAGAGAAGACTGAGGGGTGACCTGATTGAGGTGTACAAGATTATTAGAGGCATGGACAGGGTAGATAGGGAGCAGCTGTTCCCCTTAGTTGAAGGGTCGATTATGAGGGGACACAAGTTCAAAGTGAGGGGTGGGAGGTTTAGGGGGGGATTTGAGGAAAAACATTTTTACCGAGAGAGAGTGGTGACAGTCTGGAATGCACTGCCTGGGATGGTGGTGGAGGTGGGATGCATCACATCCTTAAAAAGTACCTGGATGAGTACTTGGCACGTCATAACATTCAAGGATATGGGCCAAGTGGGATTAGGTGGGCCTTTCATGCGTTGGTGCAGACTCAATAGGCCGAAGAGCCCCTCTTCTGCACTGTAGTATTCTGTGATTCTATGGTCCTCTTTACTGATCACCTGACCCATCTTGCTGGCACCCACTTTCCTGTTACCCCATCCTGCTTACACTTACCCCTCTCCAGGGATCCATCGTTGATCCCTCGCAATGGCCTAGGTGCAGAGCTAGCAGCACCCACAAACCCAGTGGCATTGCCAGTACTGGAGAGCTGCTGGCCTCTGATTGGTCAGTAACTCTTGGGATGTGGAGATTTCTGTCTTGCACTGGGCGTAATTTAGCAGGAAGTCCAATGCTGCCCAGATAAGTGCGTGATTTCCATCAGGCCTCCCAACACTGAGCAAAACTGAACACCCCACTGGTGTTCCTGCCAGTGGTTGGGTGCCCTGTTATTCCACCTATGAATTCTGTTTCTGTTTCCACAGATGCTGCCAGACGTGTTAGGTATTGGTAGCATTTTCAGGTTTTACTTCAAATTTCCAGCAACTGAAATATTTTGAATTGGTAAAACAGGCACACCTTCCATGTTTCCTCCCATGATATACAAACTTTTTAGCTTTGTAGGAAATGTGGGGTCCATTTTAGCAGCTAGAGCCACATTGGTCAGGGGTCCAACAGCAACAAGACAGACCTACAAGATGATGGAAAGTATGTTAGCTTGGTAATGGTGAGACACTCTGCTGTTTGTACATTGCAACAGTGTAAAGAATTATTTTTACATTAGGAGTAAAACCGCCCCAATGTTTGGGAAAGTTTTCAAGCTAGTGCATTAAGTGTTAGATTTACAAAGTTTCAATGAGTATTTCTCATTGTCAAAGCTTTTGGTCTTGCACGCATCAGGACAATTCAAACTGTAAAGGGAACAACAATTTATACTGCATGAGAAGAGAGCCCTGTTAGGTGGGCAAGTTGCCTCTGATTCGTAGAGACATTGCCATGGAGAATGCACCAGTTCTCTCATAACTGACTTTAATAAGCATTTAACTCCATTCAAACTACTTAAGAACTGTTAATAAAATGGTTTTGTTATTGGAGACAATTCTAATCTCTATGCAATAGCCTTCTTATCTATTTTACAAACATTTGTCTTCATTGAGCAAATTTTGATGTGCTTGTGATTAAACTAAATGAATGGGCAAGAATTTCCTCTAACTTAACAATGGCTTCAGTGCATCTTTTTGTACAAGAAACTAGCATGTAACTGAATTATGCTGATTTTACCCCAAAATATCATTCCGTGCAACTTTCCTTGATCTTTTGCACCTCTTCCAAGATAACTTTGCTGAAACCCTTGTTCTCCCTTTTGTTTTTTACATAGCCCTGCTCCAATGTAAAAGATTAGCTCACTCAAGTTTCCTGTGTCCATGCCCAAAAATTAATTATCAATGTTCATCAAGTTTTGCTTTCCCACATCTCACATCTATAGCTGGCACCTCAAGGCACTGGAAAAGTATTGTGAGTAATGCCTTTGCAAGAACCCCCAAATCTAAATAAAAGAAAGCCATCCTCTCCCAAACCAATTGCCCAGTTTCAAGGCACTAAGCACGAAAAACCAGTTCCCCTGGTCAAGGTATGAAATTTGAATGCCTAACACCAGACTCCCAAAGCAACTGCACTATTCAGAACTCAGACATGGCATCCCAAGAGGTCATTATAAACATTTCAGGGGTGTTCTTACAGCATTCCTGAATAGGTTAAACATCCCCACCAAATCAGGGGAGTACCTGGCTTGTGACAGACCATAATGGAGAGTGTTTCATTTGGGAAGGCACCAAACGCATTGAGAGAGTTTGTCAGGAACACGCAGAGGTGAATTTGAGGTGTCAGAGATCCCTGAACAAGCCATTTACCTTACCTTCCAGGCAGCACCGGCCCCCAGAGATGGCAGATCGCACACTGGCCACCTCAGAACCCATCAAACTGAAGCAGAGGGGGATTTACAATTAGCGGGGCCCAGTGCTCACCTTCATTTCAGGGCCCTGCTCCACATCCCCCAAATCTCCCCCTCCCCCCCACCCCACTCCCAGAATATGAAGGCGGAAGCCACAAAATAAACCTATTGATCACTGCTTTTTTTGTAAAAACATGCCTGCATGAATAATTGCTTTGCCAAAATCCAGGTTTCTCTCTTGTATGAAGCTGTGATTCTGATTATGGATTTGCTACACCACTCCATCCATAACCCCCTTACACACATTCCCTCCCCCACCCTCTCACAGGCTCCTACATCATCCACCTCTGGGGTTCTCAGTCCACTCCACTGCCTCGCAAACACAACAATGTTGGCCAAATATGCCTCAAGTGGAAGCTTCTTATAGGGAGCAGCCGAGTTTGCAGCATTGAGCACAAATATCAACTTTTCATTAATCCCTGACAGGGATACAGTAATGGTCGTTGGTAAGATACAAAGTCCAAAGAAAACATGCATGTTTTTGAAAGCAGCTCGAGGCCAAGGGGATGTTCAAGGCAACAAAAAGCCAGGATCCACTTCAAATCAAAAAGAATGACTGCTTCAAAGCCCACCCAACTATGCATAGAATACAAGTTGTCTTGCCTGGGGTTCTCCGTTCACTCTGCTGCCTCACGTCTGGCGTCCTATATCCACTATACTACTTTGTCTCTGGAGCCCTCCTTCCATTCCACTGCCTTGCCTGGGGTCCGCGACCTGCTGCTGGACTGGGGTCCACTGCCTCACCATGCCTGGAACTCACCACAGTTGCCTCTCCCTCACCTCGGGGCCTTGCTCCCCTCATTCCTGCCTCATTCATGGCAACCTCTCCCTCACCTTAGTGCGAGTGTCCAAGACCAACTCAACCATTTACATTTTTTCCATCCTTGTACCTTCCCTCCAACTCTTTGCTTCTCATCCAATCACAGTCTAGTTTTGCTCTGCATTTGCTGCTGATAGGATTATTCCTTTCTGTTTTTTAGCCTTCCTGTTTTTGAGCATGTGATTGGATGAGCAATTGAACCAGCTTTTTTGAGTATCAGTCAGGCCAGCTGCGCGTTCCAGGACGGGGATAGCCTGTCGTTCGGGGCCCTGTGCCTGAATCCGCCTGAGTGGAAGCAAGTCATCCTCAATCCTGAGGGACTGCCTCAGAAGAGGTCACCTCACCTGACCAACATGCTGATTGACTATTCTTATCATGGCAGGAACTGCATGCTCAGCTTGTATGTGTTCCAGCCCTGGAGCATTGGGGTCTGGAACATCACCCAGTCCATCCTTTCCATGGTAAGCAGGGTCATGCAGGCGTTCTCCAAGGAGAGAGATACCTGCACCTCGGTAGACTGGAATCTGTGCAAACATGGAAAAAGTATTTTGATTAGTAGCACAACTAATGTCAACATAAACATTGTAGATGCAAGTTAACGACAGCTCCCCTGAATGGTTTAGTTGGTAAGTCCATAAGTGAGTTGTTAAAAATAAGACGGTTTCCAGTTTATGTATTGTTGGCATGTACTAGGCTACCAATAGGAGTGACGGATTCAAACAGATTTCAAATACCCATTATTCAGCATCAATTTACTCGGATGTGCACATCAAGTATCAAGAAATAAGATCTGACTCAGCTACCATTCCACCCAGGAGCAAAATAACTTATCAACATGCACAGCCAGCATCCAAGTTGTTAGCTTTTTGAGGATTTGGAGAACTACTTCTATGGTGAAACCCCTTTCCTGCATTACTCTGTCTTCAGAATTGGAGCGACGAAAACTGGGAAGAGAATAAATCTGGGGGAAAAAATTGATTTCCTAACCGGGAATGAAGAAAAGGTATGCTAGTAATGTTGTTGTAATAAAGCTTTTTAATAAGTTTAGAATGATGCCTAAAACTATACAGACATGCTCAGAGATACTAACTGATATTTAAATATGCCCATAATAATGATATCCCTTTTAAATTAGCATGTTACAGATGTTATACATAATGTACAATAAAAGTAAAAAGGATCATCCTCTGACAAATACTGAGAGCATTATTGCAATATACCGATGTTTAATGTAACCAGAAATCAGAAACAAGTGGAAGCATTTTAATAAGAAAGGGATTTTTGAAGCTTCCGGTAGTTTTAATCTCCTATCGATAGAGTCTAGTTGAATGCTTGCAACTAAAAAGCTAAATATTGACTGTGGAAACCCAGTCATTTTCTCATATAATGAATTAACCATTGTATTCAATACTGAGAATGGATTGTTCTCTGTGTAATCAACCAATCAATTCTAATTAGGTCTCCATCAAGCTATGAAACATGACAAAGTGTGAGATAACATATCCAGTAGTTTTCCTAAGACTGTGCATACAGACACTAAGCTAGTTTTGATAGGCACCAGTCAATCTTAAGTCATGTCCAATAATTGATTAACAAGTTATCCTCTAAGTAACAACATTTAATTGAACAAACCAGGTGGTCTCAGCTGAGCATTAGAAGCCAATGAACGTAAATGAGGGGTTAAACCAGAGATAGGAATTCCCTTAAAGATAGGACTTCATGGTTGAGGTTCTTTGTTGCTGAATTCTTGAGTCATCTATCCGTTTCTTTATGTTTAAGTGATTTATTTTGTGCTTATGTTTTTTGCCATGTGCTTGACTTTTATGTATTGTTTCATATTTCGTTTCTAAGTTTTTATTCAGTTCTTATTCAATCCGGTCTCCTCCCACAAGTGTCAAAAGACGTGCTGTTAGGTAATTTGGACATTCTGAATTCTCCCTCAGTGTACCCAAACAGGCGCCAGAATGTGGCGACTGGGGGATTTTCATAGTAACTTCATTGCAGTTTTATTGTAAGGCCAGTTATGACAATGATAAAGATTATTTTTTTAAAGTGTATACCAGTGAATAACTAACAATAAAGTCATATAATTGACAATTCCCACCAACCGGACTACCGATTCTTATTAGAAGAGAAAAATAAGAGTCCCTTCACCTATGAACTGAGTTACTACTGAATAAAAAGGGCAAAGTATCCCACTCACAGATACTTGTACCTGTGGTCTTGCTCTTCAACACCTACCTCCATCCTCTTGCAAAGCTGTAGCACCCGAAGTACATTTTTGCACACATTTTCAATTGCTGTGTTTCCATGAGTACATGTTATACCCAGGATGTGCACATTAGGAGCTGCAAGAGCCATCATCATCGCTTGGGCATCATCCACCCCACAGTCAACATCTAAAATCAGCAGCTTCTTTGCCATCCTGGAATCTAAAATAGAGCGATTTTAAAAAACAAGGCACTATTAAGTAATGTAAAGTTGAGCATTACTTGATGACTTCAGGGATTAATGTGAGACCAGATTCTCCATTTGGAATGTTCTCCTGCTGGAGCTGAAATGCACCACTATCCCCTCGGGGTCGTAAAATGGGATGCAATTCAGCGTACCACGTGTGAAATACGAGGGATTCCCAAGGAATCCCACTATCAGGCCGCCATCTTGAGTGGGAGACCCGATAGCGAGGTCCTGCAGCCGGCCAATGCCCCCCACCCCACCCCCACACCCCCAGATGTGTGATTTCACTGCACTTACCTCTCTTTGATGTGGTCAATGTTACAAACATTGAGGATTCATGACTTAGGCCACTGAACCATGAAGGGATATGAATGGATCAAAGCTGCAGATGGTTTGTAAAAGCTATCAATCACAGACCACTACTTGAAAGCTATGACTGGCTTGCAGCTAATGGATTTGTCAGAACCAGATGCAGGTCACAGCTGCTCTCCTTTGAGGTGCACCACTATGACACAGGGATCCCTGTGGGGGGGTGTCTCACTATGACAGGGGTCCCTGCTGGAGGGAGGAGGCCCCCTATGAGAGAGGGTCCGCGGGGGTGGGGGGGGTGGGGGGCTATTACAGCGATCTTTGTGGGAGGACCTCGCTATTCCAGGGATCCCTGTGGGGGAGGGGTTGCTGGTAGAAGGAACTGTGGGCAGGCAGTGCATTGTTCGGAATGAAAGAGAAAATGCTGCAAAATCTGGCAGCATCTGTAGGGAGAGAAAAGAGCTAACGTTTCGAGTCCGATGACTCTTTGTCAAACAGTCAGAGAAAGTGGGAAATATTTAGACTGTGGAGTGAGAATGAAAGATGAGTCATAGCCACCGAAACCCAGGGAAACCGGGTGCTAATGGCCACAGAAACCAAGGGGAAAGAGTGCTAATGGCAGTCCCCAGAGAGGACAAAAGATGTGAAAGGTCAGACAGCAGAGAAACTAACATCAGAGGGTAAACTGTAGATGTGGGGAGGGGAAGGGGGCAGCAAAGAGGAGAAAGGGTAAGGAAAGGTGGATAAAATGGGGGGGTGGGGTGTTTAAATATATATTAAGAAAGACAAGAAAGAATAAATGGTAAAAGACAGTTAAAATGAAATGCAATGAAAACAAATGGGTCGAGGTAGGGTAGAGCTAATCATCTGAAGTTGTTGAATTCGATGCTGAGACTGGAAGGCTGTAGCGTGCCTAACCGGAAGATGAGATGTTGTTCTTCCAGTCTGCGTTGAGCTTCACTGGATCATTGCAGCAGGCCAAGGACAGACATGTGGGCCTGGGAGTAGAGTCTTTTGTTAAAATGCCAAGCAACAGGAAGGTCAGGGTCCTGAATGCACACAGACCAAAGATGCTCAGCAAAGCGATCACTCAGTCTGCATTTGGTCTTTCCAATATAGAGGAGACCACATTGGGAGCAGCGAATGCAATAGACCTCCCAGAACAAGGATAGAGTCCCCCTCGTTCTCACATTTCATCCCACCAGTCTCTGTATGCAAAGCATAATCCTCCGCCATTTTCACCAACTCCAGCGTGATGCCACCACCAAACACTTCTTCCCTTCACTCCCTCTGTCAGCATTCCACAGAGACCGTTCCCTCCGAGACAATCTAGTCCACTCCTCCACCATACCTAGTACCTCTCCCATCACCCATGGCACCTTCCCATGCAATCACAGAAGGTGTTACACCTGCCCCTTTACCTCTTCCATGCTTAACATCCCGGGCCCAAAACACTCATTCCAGGTTAAGCAGTGTTTCACTTGCATCTCTTCTAATTTGGTCTATTGCATTCGCTACTCCCAATGTGGTCTCCTCTATGTCAGAGAGACCAAACATTAGCTCTTTTCTCTCCCTACAGATGCTGCCACACCTGCTGAGATTTTCCAGCATTTTCTCTTTCATTTCAGATTCCAGCAACCGCAGTAATTTGCTTTTATCTAGTGCATTGTTGGGGGTACAGGAGGCCCTCGGATGGTCTCTGGCAGTGTGGCCCTGATGTGGTGGATCTCGCGGTGGGCCAGGGGGGCAATGCTGGTCAAAATCACAAGTGATGCGCGCCCAGGTGATTCCTGGGAGGCTGGAACATAAGGCATCTGGCCCACTAAATAGAGGCAAATGGATCATTGTGACCCATTTGCATTTATTAACAACCCCCGCCGGCACACATCGTGAACCTCGTTCACACTGCCAGCGTGGGGGGGGGGGGGGGAGGGGGGCCATCGTGTTCCAGTCGACACCAATCCCGAGTTTCCCCCGAAGTCTGATTCTCCATCTCATCGGGGAACCCATTACGGCCGTCCCGGGATAGAGATCCCGCCCATGGACTTTAACTTGGTTGATAATTCAAACAAATAGGACTAAATCTATTCGAGTTAACTTCCGTGTCCCCGTCAGTTCAAAATCCTGTCTCCATTTGCAAGTCCCTGTATGACCTCACCTATAAAGACAGACAGTAAGAGTTTCTGTAGATATATAGATGGGAAACCCACACAGACAAGGGGAGAACGTGCAAACTCCACACAGATAGTCACCCAAGGCTAACCACTGTGCCGCCCATGATATTCTGCATAAGGATAGGGAAGACACAAGTAATATCCCAGAAATATCTGCAAATGAGGAAATGGAAAGGAGTGAAGAACTCAGGAAAATTTCAATCAGTAGGGAATTGATATTAACAAAATTGTTAGGTGTGCGAGCTAACAAATCCCCTGTGTTGGGTGGACTTTTCCCTAAGATCTTGAAACAAATGGCAAATAAGATAGTTGAATTCTGTAGATTTGGGAAGTTTCCATTAGATTGGAAGATAACAAATCTAACTCCTTTATTTAAAAAGGGAGGGAGACAGACTGCAGAAAACTATACACAAGTTGACCTAACATCTGACAGAGGGAAAATGTCAGAAGCCACTATTAAAGATGTTATAGGACACTTGGACAAATACAAGGCAATCAAGCAGAGTGAACATGGTTCCGTGGGGCAGAACGGTGGCGCAGTGGGTTAGCCCAGTTGCCATATGGCGCCGAGGTCCCAGGTTCGATCCCGGCTCTAGTCACTGGCCGTGTGGAGTTTGCACATTCTCTCTGTGTTTGCGTGGGTTTCACCCCCACAACCCAAAGATGTGTAGGTTAGGTGAATTGGCCACGCTAAATTGCCCCTTAATTGGAAAAAATGAATTGGGTGCTCTAAATTTAACCAAAAACCCCAAAGAAACATGGTTTTGTGAAAGGGAAGCCCTGGGCTGGATTCTCCGCACCATGATGCCAATCTCCACATCACTACCCCCGCCCCCGAGTATCCACCACCTGAGGCCATTGCTTGAGGCCTGTCCGCTATTCTCCTCCCCCGACCAGCTGAATTCCCAACAGCGTATTTCTAATGTGGCCCTGCCATTCGGGAGACTCGCGAGGTGTGGCGCACTCAGCCCTTGGCCGTCGGGGGCGGGCCGATCGGAGGGCAGGGGCGGCCCCATTCGGGACTGAGCTTTATTTGTGCGGGGGACCGGGTTCGGGCGAGCAGCTGATCGGGGGCACTATTTCCACGTTCCAGGTCTGCCATGGAGCACAGCACGGCCACTGGAGGGTGCCGCTGTGCGCATGTGCGCCCTCTGACCCGGAAGTACAGCTGGCCGAATTGGCAGCTGGAGCAGCGAGCTCCCCGACAGCTGCCTGTTAGCCCCCTGCAAGGCAGTGAATTTTGCCGCCAGTTTTCCTGACGTGAGAATCCAGCCCCATATTTAACCAATTTATTGGAGTCACATGTGCTGTTAAAAAAATGAAATTGATGGATGTACTGCACATGGATTTCCAGAAGACATTTGATTGGTTGCCACATCAAAGGTTATTGCATAAAATAAAAGCACGTGGTGACATAAAACATATTGGCAAACTAACAGGAAACAGTTGGCATAAATAGGTATTTTTCTGGTTGGCAAGATATGATGAGTGATATGCCACAGGGATCAGTGCTTGGGCCTCGACTATTTACAATTCATATAAATGATTTGGATGAAGGGACTGAAGGTTTAGTTGCAAATGTGCTGATGGTACAAAGATAGGTAGGAAATTGAATTGTGAAAAGGACTTAATGAGGCTACAAAGAGAAATAGAACTTAAGTTGGTGGGCAAAAGTCTGGCAAATGGAGAATATCGTGGGCAAAGTTGAAATTGTCCATTTTGGCAGGAACAATAAAATAAAAGCATATTATCTGGGTTTCCTAGTGCATGAATCACAAAAGACTAGTACACAGGGCACAATCGAATGGCCAACTGCACCCGAAAAGCAGTTTACTGCGGTGCAGGGTGGCTGACATCTCCTGGGATCTATCTGGCTCTCAATGCCTCATGCGATCTAGTGAGATGTTGCGATGTTTTAGCAAATCTGCATATTAATCAAGTCAGCTAGCCTCACTTTAATATGCAGGTTCCAGAGGTACCCAAGGCATTGGGATCTATGCCCTTCGCCTCGGAGATCTTGGGTGAACATCATTCAGTGCTGGTCGCCACAAACAGAACAGCAGTTGTGGGTGTTTCCCAGGGGATCGGGGGGCCCCCCAGGTGCATGCACTTTTCCATTACTGGTTGTCTATGGCAATGAAAATTAACCATCAGACTTTCTTTTTCAACCTTCACACTCACCTATCCGTTGCGCAACTTGTTCCATTTTTTACTTTGTGTCCTTTTTTTAAAATGTGGTACTTTCTCAATTTCAGCTCTGAGCAAATCTTGTATGACTCCTCGTGGCCGACTACTGAGCTGTAGAAACCTGAAATTATTTTTGCTGGCTTACTCTGGGATAGGGAATGTTGTGTGGTGAAGATGGGGCTGAAAAAGAAACAAAAAAGTCCTGATGGCTAGACCCATCAAAATGTAGGGGCATATATTAAGAATATATTCCTATTTTTGCCAAATACATTTTTGGAACAAAGGTCTAATTATTACTTCATTATGACTCTATGACTCTATAACTTTGCAAATTACCAAATTCAATAATGTGAGGAAAATGGATTCTGGAGTTCAAATTAATCCAAGAAAGATATATTTTAAATGGTTTATTTTGTTAATGTATCTACTTACTTTGCCCCTTGGCTAGTTAAATTTATTCCCTTGAATTTATTGCTGGCTTAAAACTTTAACTGAAAGAAATGTAAAAACATTAAAGGAACTTCCTCCCAGGAGCTTACAAACCAGCAAAGTTATCTCACGATCGAATATACTTGAAGGTATATTATAGCAATTAAGCTCTTGTTAAGTTTGTCAATATCAGCATTTAGAATCCTAACATAACAATATGTGGGCTCTTGAGGATACCAGGATTAGAATACCATTCTTTTCTATTGTAAAAACAAATTAGATTATATTTAATAAATGAGCATTATATCACAGCATGAATGGTAGTTAAAGCTAGTTATAATATGACAATTCTAGTTAACATTACATACAATTTTTGAATCCACTTTAGTAAACAGTTTGGATATAACAAATGTTGATTTAAGAAAATTATACTTACAATCCAGTATAGTTTCTTAAGGATATCGAGTGTCTTTATCAAACCGATGGGAATTCTAAAATTAAGAACACAACCCATGTGTCTCAAGGTGGTTGATTATGTTGTCCTTTTAAGAAATGTCTAGCGGAACTCAAACAAGCTTTCATTTTGTATTACGCATTAGAAAACTAATTTATTGGTAAGTTTATCAACTTATTGAGAGGTAAGTTTGATGTTTGGTGGGCAGCACGGTGGCGCAGTGGGTTAGCACTGCTGCCTCACGGCGCCGAGGTCCCAGGTTCGATCCTGGCTCTGGGTCACTGTCCGCGTGGAGTTTGCACATTCTCCCCGTGTTTGCGTGGGTTTCACCCCCACAACCCAAAGATATGCAGATAGGTGGATTGGCCACGCTAAATTGCCCCTTAATTGGAAAAAATGAATTGGGCATTCTAAATTTTTTTTTTAAGTTTGATGTTTGGTTATCTAACGTGCGCAGCTATGTCGCATTTTTCCAACACCAATAAAACACAAGGACCCGCCATGAGTTCCCAGGCTTTCTGATCCTGAGCAGCACGGTAGCATTGTGGATAGCACAATTGCTTCACAGCTCCAGGGTCCCAGGTTCGATTCCAGCTCGGGTCACTGTCTGTGCGGAGTCTGCACATCCTCCCCGTGTGTGAGCGGGTTTCCTCCTGGTGCTCCGGTTTCCTCCCGCAGTCCAAAGATGTGCAGGTTAGGTGGATTGGCCATGATAAATTGCCCTTAGTGTCCAAAATTGCCCTTAGTGTTGGGTGGGGTTACTGGGCTATGGGGATGGGGTGGAGATGTTGACCTTGAGTAGGGTGCTCTTTCCAAGAGCCAGTGCAGACTTGATGGGCCGAATGGCCTCCTTCTGCACTGTAAATTCTCTGATAATCTATGATCCCGCCATGAGTTCCCAGGCTTTCTATGTCAAGTTTCGATTGCACTGTTGGCAAAAATTCAAATGCTGTGCTGTATACTTTAATACATTTTGTGTATCAATCCAATTAACACCTTATTTTTTCATTAAATGTGTTATTTCCTTTACACTTTCAGTAATTTTAAAGAAAAGGAAGGATGCAGTGATTCTGCACAGGAACTCCACTGGACCAATCATATAAATACTGCGGCTACAAGAGTGGGACAGAGGCTAGGAACTTTGCTGCAAGGAACGTACCTCCTGAATTCCCAAACCCTGTCCACCATCTACAAGGCACATAATGTAATGGAATACTCTCCACTTGCCTGCATGAGTGTAGCTCCAATAACAGTCAAATAGCTTGACACCATCCACGACAAAGCAGCCTGGTTAATCAGCACCCCACCGTCTTCAACATTCACCCCCTCCACTAGTGAAGGGTAACGCACTTCCTCGCCACAAAAGCTGTTGGCTCATTTATATTTTGCTTCAACAATTTCCTGTTTTTCATTTCAGATTCCAGCATGTGGCATTTTCTTTATAATTGATGACAGGAGTGTTTCCATTGCCCTTGGCATGCAGTGGTAGCAGTCTGTACCACCTACATGATGCACTGCAGCAACTTGAAAAGGCTCCAGAGACAGCACCTTGCAAACCCACAACAGCTCCTATCAAAAAAAGGACAAGGGCAACAGAAATGTGGGGTCACCACCACCGGTAAGTGTGGTGTTGGGTGCTCTGGTGCACAGATGAGCCAACACAGTTGTATGTGGTACAACTCTATTTTATTTTAACTCTTATATACAGTTTGTTCTGGATACTCTGCACGTGCTGTCTCCCTGAGTGTGTCGTGTAGCAGGTCTGTCCTTGTCCTTGTCTCCAGCTAATACTGTCCACCAGGTGTCGTGTTTGTGCTTTTATATGTTTCTTGTCTTTGTCTGTGATTGGTTGTGGTGTTGTGTGTTCTGATTTGTCTGTTGGTGTGTCTATCATGGTGTGTGTGTTTGAATATCATGACATCCCCCCTTTTTACAAAGATATGTGCCTACGTGGTTATAAATATAATCGTGTCGTGAGTGCATCTAAGAGTGTGTGTGTGTGTTGTGTACAGCGTGTGTATATGACGTAACTATTTACATGGGGCGATGTCGGGTGCATCACACTAACAAGGTTGTACCATAACAAAACATGAATGCGAGAAAAAAAAAACTTGAACAGTGGTCCGGTCAGACGATATCTGGAACGATAAACAACAACAGGTTATAATACAGAAGTGTTTGACTTTTTGAAAGTATGAACAGCGTTATAAGTCCAGTCTAATGGGTGACCGCCTCAAGGATAGGCTGGTCCTCAAGCCGGTTCAGCTGTGGAGATTTGGGTTCACACTGGTTCACCTTGGACTGTTGGAGGTGATGCTGTTGCCGAAGTCTCTACTTTTCCATTTGTTGTACTTCGTGCATTGCTTGGTTTTTCATTTGTGCAAAGATAACATTCAACATCTTTGTTAGTGTTGCCTTGGCTGTGGTTTGGTTCAGTAAGGTTTTTTGCTGGCCAGGTGTATATTGTAGCGCGTTCTAACAGCCTGTAACACAGTTCCTTCGTGTATTTCTATGTGCTGAGATGTTACTGTAGTTAGTAAGGCCTTAATTATCTGCAACTGAACACCTTCGTCGGTTTGTGGTCCTTGAGAACAACCACATATTGTCTCTATAATTCTATCAATTAATTTCTGTAAACAGTCAGATGATGTGCTGACTATGCGGGGACATTTCGACTGGCATGCCAACTCAAAAGGGAGAAAATACTTGTCTGCTTCAATAAAGTTTGCCCTGGATTTGACAGGTGGCAAGGTCCCAGAAACAGCCTTAGCTTCTGCATGGGGAGGATTTTAGCTGCTGTGGCCTGGTCACGGGTGGCGATGGAAGGGGCATGATCCATGGCATCTCCACAAAGTCATCCTTGGGAACCAGTGGAGGATCCGGCGTGTGCATACGGTTCAGTTGCGAGCGTGGAAGGCGGCGCAAAGCTCGCTGATTGCGCCTACGCCCCAATCCATCCGCCCTGCATGCCAGGAACAAGGTGGAGTCTTTTTTCTTTTTATGTTTGTGGTGGACGGCATCTTGTAGCCGATGGGTCGTTGCCATCGAAGAAGCACCATCACTAATGTCATGCAAGGCGATGACTGTGCCAGAAGTGGAAGTTGGCCGAGACCGTGCACGCTGGTTCCGGCCACCTGCTGTGCCGGAAGGGCGACTCCGCAGAGAAACGTCGAAGCATGGCGCCTTGGAGAGAGAATTGTTGCTCGCATCAACGTCTGGCGATGGCGCGAATTGGTGTGTCCGTCTTGGACCGCCGGTGCTGGTCGCCACTGCTGACCCAGTGGGACTGCCACGCGATCCATTCCCTGTCGCCGTGGCATCCGCCGTCACCCTGAGCGTGCCATCACCGAGGCCGCGACACCGCCAGTCCGGAGCAAGGTCTGGCGTGCGCGAATCAAGAGTCGGCGCTTGGCTGCTCCCCATCTGGAGTCCGGTCTGCCTTCCGTCGATGCTCCCCGTCCGGAGTCCCAACCTGTTCACTGGAGGCAGCCGAGATTCCCTGAAGCTGCAGTTCTGGAGTCGGAACATGCAGGAATGCACCGACCAGTGGAGAGGCTCGAGCCATCGAGGGTGGAAGCGGTGCGCTGCCACCGCAGTCGTCAGTGGTCCCACCGTGATCGTCGTGTGCCTCGGTACGCACTAGGCGAGGTCTATCACCTTGCACCTTTTGCATGGGAAGTGGGATGCTGTCGTCACTCGTCTCACATCCCGTGGATAGATCCTCATTAGCAGCTTGCTGTTCACTAGGGTTGGGTAAATTGTCAGAGTTTTCATCTGGTGGTGCACACCATGTCGGTGGACTGTCATTGTCTTGCCGTTGTCCTTCATTTGGGCTTTTCTTCTTTGGAATTTTAAATCTTCCCCCAGACATTGCAGAACCTTGTTTATTACCCCCAAATTCTCCCATATGTATGGTCTAGAATATAGGATCCAATGTTTCTATCGACATTGTACTATTTTCCAAAGAACATTCCGTTTCACTTTTCTTCTCAGGTACCTCATATGTATCTTTGTCTAATGTACATGCCTTCATGGTCTCTGGGTCTGATTTTGCTGGGACTGGCATGGTCACAGTCTCTCTTTTACTTTTCTCAATTGCCCACATTATACTCCCCATACATAACTGCTTAATCACTGGGGTTAGTGTGGTACAATGGATAATCGGGTCGACCTTATCTGCATCTTCACCATTAGTGGAAAACACACTTGGTTCACTTGAAACTGCTGCGGGTTTTAAATTTGTTATCTGGCAACTCGATGTCGGTGTCCTCAGGATTCTTGCTCCAATGTTCTGCTCATTTATCAGTGGAGTGTGTTTAGATTCAATGCAGTTAATGTTCCCCTCATGGTTTGAAGAGTCATTACTGACTAACTGCTGGTCTCCGAAGTAGGGACTCTGCGGTGTTGAGTTGAAGGGAGACATTTGTCCCTGCTGTAGGTATGATTCAGGTTGTGTTATTTCCATTAACTGAGGATCAATGTCGTGTCCATTTTTTTTTTCGTACTAAAACACTGGCAATTCTCAGTCTGCTCCTTTTGTGACCGTGCAGCATTATTAATCTCTGTTCGGCTACAATGATTCTGAAGGTCAGCGCATGAACCTTTTTCCTTCGGGCTTGGAAGAGGAGATTCCTTTGGCTTGTCTTCAGTTGGGCTTGAACAGTCATCAGCGCTGTGCCCTTCATTGTAGCATGAGAGACCGTCATGGTCATGCTGCTGTGCAGTGGAGCGTGGCAGGCTGTCATAGCCTTCTTGCTGTTTATGTGAGCATGGCAGACTTGCATTGTCTGCCGCTAGTTGGTCAGAGGAGATTGCTAGACCCTCATGGTCTTGTTCCTGCAAGGACTGCACATTGGAGTCTTGCGTTGCTTCTATCGTGGAGGCTGTCCACGAGCTCTCTGTGGAGGCTTGTGACACTGGAGTCACTTCTTGTTCGTGCAAGGACTGCGCTCTGGAGTCTTGCGTTTCTGCAATTGTGGAGTCTGTCCACGAGCTTGCTGTGGAGGCTTGTGACTCTGGAGTCACTTCTTGTTCGTGCAAGGACTGCGCTCTGGAGTCTTGCGTTCCTTCTATCGTGGAGTCTGTCCACGAGCTCGCTGTGGAGGCTTGTGACTCTGGAGTCACTTCTTGTTCATGCAAGGACTGCGCTCTGGAGTCTTGCGTTTCTGCAATTGTGGAGTCTGTCCACGAGCTTGCTGTGGAGTCTTACATGTCTTCTTTCATAGAGTCGGGAACACTGAGCGGGATGTGGACCACGCTCTGTGTGGCAGCAGGGAGCTCTCCGTGGGCTTGCACCGCTCCCTGTCTGTTAATGTCAGGCTGCAGCATCATCCGGCACTGATAAGTTGGGACGTCATATCTGCTGGGTTGAAGATCTTCAAATCCGAAAAATGAATCCGCATCTACGTCAGATTCAATGTGGGGGCCGCCAATGTGCAACACGAAAGGTTCGTCCGAGTCACAGTCGTATAGGACCACGGAGCTATCATTAGGCTTGCGAGGTCCCGAAACACTGTAAAGATCGTCATCGAAGTATTCGAGGTCGGAATCATCGGCTTGTGCGTAGGTAACTGCTTGTCGGAGGGTTCTTCGGAGGTCAAATTCATCTCCTGGGTCAATTTGCGGCAATGTGCTGTCATTCCAGGTGAGGGAAGGTTGTTTTACAGCTTTAACAGATTTTTGTTTTTTTGATTTGGGACGTTTCCCTTTTAAATTGGATTTGGGACGTTTCCCCTTTAAATTGGTGCGGTCTGGGGCCTCTGACATCCTGATGCTCGGTATGTAGCACGTAGGAAGCGACTGCGCATGCGCAGATCGCTGTTCCTGTACCGATGGCCGTTTTCTTGACTGCGCATGTGCGGCGTCTCGCGCATGCGCAAACGAAACTTCCGGTTCTGCGCTCTGCTCGCGCAACTGTGCTAGCGTGATACCTTTAGCAAGATGGCCGCCGACCTCGACCCAGCCCTCTCTCAGGCCCGGGATTTCGGCCTCTGGGAATTCGGGCTCCGGGTTCCCGGCCACGAGGTGAGTACTGCCGCTTTTCTTACCTTTACTTGCCGATTGGATTGCGTTTTCTTCACAGTACTTGGAGAATTTGTCCAGGACTGCCTGGTAATCGTACCTTTGCTGCCTCCTGAAGAACCTGAACCTTGTGAATATTTCTCTTGCCCTTGCACCGGCGATGGTGAGGAGAAATTCAATTTTTTCGCTATCATCCAGGTCTTGGAGTTCAGCTGCCACCAGGAACAATTCGAACACTTGCCGGAATCGCCGCCAGTTTTTGCGGAGATCGCCGTGGCACTGGAGCGGCTGCGGAACCGGGAGCTGTAACATTTTGCCTGGGCACTGCTGGTTGTCTCTGTACACTGAGGTATGCCGGCAGGTATCGATCCACTCCTGTACCATGTGGTGTTGGGTGCTCTGGTGCACAGATGAGCCAACACAGTTGTATGTGGTACAACTCTATTTTATTTTAACTCTTATATACAGTTTGTTCTGGATACTCTGCACGTGCTGTCTCCCTGAGTGTGTCGTGTAGCAGGTCTGTCCTTGTCCTTGTCTCCAGCTAATACTGTCCACCAGGTGTCGTGTTTGTGCTTTTATATGTTTCTTGTCTTTGTCTGTGATTGGTTGTGGTGTTGTGTGTTCTGATTTGTCTGTTGGTGTGTCTATCATGATGTGTGTGTTTGAATATCATGACAGTAAGTTCCCCTCCAAACCATGCACCATTCTGAATTAGATTTATATCAACATTCCTCCGGTGGCTGTTCCTCAGAAAGGGGCATTTATTCATTCACATTATGTTGGTGCCACTGGCTAGGCCATCATTTATTGCCCATCCCTAGTTGCCCTTGAGAAATGGTGTGCTGCCTTCTTGTACTGCTGCAATCCCTGCGATTTGAGCTGTCTGGCTGCTCTATAACCACAGGGTAGGATAGGTCAAAAATGACCTTCTTCCTAACCATCCTGAGTGCTCTGAATTTTGCACGCTTGAAAACACGCCTCCTGTCAAAGGCTGGATCACATTCTGGAACCATGGCCCTCAAATGGAAGTTTCCCCCATAAATGCTTTGAATGTTTCATGAAAAATATACCTAATCCAAAATGCTGCACATTGAAAGGCTGAAAACTAGACAACCCAAATTTCCATCTCTCAGATCTCACTATCCACCACAGAAACCAAACCCCCTGAATCCCTCATATTTCAAAATATTCAACCATTACACCGCCTGAAATGAAAATCGCTTATTGTCACAAGTAGGCTTCAAATGAAGTTACTGTGAAAAGCCCCTAGTCGCCACATTCCGGCGCCTGTTCGGGGAGGCTGGTATGGGAATTGAACCGTGCTGCTGGCCTGCCTTGGTCTGCTTTCAAAGCCAGCGATTTAACCCTGTGCTAAACCAGCCCCTGCTGCACTGCCATGAACGATCCTTGCTTAACCAACAGAATGTAAACCCATCAAAAGCTAAATTTTGTCCAACAATATGCCATTCAGGAATTCAGTTACGGAGGAGCCAGGATTGATGTTACAGAAGCAAGTTGTTACATGCACTTTGCGAGCTAAAATTGCCATGGTAATATTCAAAGATGCATGTAAACCTTCAATTCACTATTGTCTAGGATCATTATTTTTGGGTTGGGTCCTCATTTTCAACTCCTCGGGCAAATGCAATGGAAACACACCCGTCACCAATTATAAAGAAAACGTCACATGCTGGAATCTTAAATGAAAAACAGAAAATTGTTTGAAACAAACAAAATGCGGCAATCAGCCATTGTGGAGAGGAAGTGAGTTCCCCTTCACTAGAATTGAAACATCAAAAGATGAGATGACTTTTAATTCATTCATTAATTCAAGATAGGAAAATTTGCAATGGGAAGCAGACAGTTCGTTACAAACACAAGACAGCTATTATAAAAGATCTTAGCATGAATATCAAATTATGTTAAAAGAATGTGAAAATAGCAAATGCTGTAAAATACTTGGGATAAACCCACAGAAGAAGCCACAAAAAAGTCACTTGGTTCTATTTCAACTTTCAGTTCTGTGGCTCTTCTTCCAACGATCCTGTCTTTAATTTTTCCAAATGCTGACCTGCTCTTTATGTTATGTGGCTTTTCTATGGGCAGCATGTTAGCACAGTGGGTAGCACTGTTGCTTCACAGCTCCAGGGTCCCAGGTTCGATTCCCGGCTTGGGTCATCTGTAGAGTCTGCACGTTCTCCCCGTGTTTGCGTGGGTTTCCTTCGGTTTCCTCCCACAAATTCCAAAAGACCTGCTGTTAGGTAATTTGGACATTCTGAATTTTCCCTCTGTGTACCCGAACAGGCGCCGGCTTTTCACAGTAACTTCATTGTAGAGTTAATGTAAGCCTACTTGTGACAATAAAGATTAATATTATTCTAAACTCTTTTTTTAAATGAGTGTTCGCCGGAGTTTTAAAGGTGGACAAGGGCACCTTTGCAGCTGATTTATCAACAGAGCCGTGGAAACCAAAAAGAAAATGTTGTTTAGCATTATATAAAAAAATTAAACTGCAGGAAAAGCCAGTTGAAAACGGTTAAAAGCCAGTACCCCTGACGCTCCACTTTCAGGCACATCAGACCAGCGCAGCCACTCCCTGTCATTTCTGCATTTTAATCGATCAGCATTCTTGGTAGCAATACGTTCGCTCCACAGATGTTTTTCATCAGGCTTGGTGAAAATATTTCTTTTCATCGTTGTAAAAGTTATTGAACTAAAGTGTGTTTATATGGATTGTTCACGACCAAACTATTTCCCAGCATATTCAGTCCCCAAGGGACTCTTCAACCAAATTTTAAAAAAAATATTCGGTGGTCATCCCAATAGAAAATAAATTGCACTCACCAAATTTCTTGATCCCGTTCGAATCGTTTCTTTATTGAACGAGGTACTGAATGTACACAACGTCTGTAACTTCCTCCAAAGAGCTCAAAATTGCGAAACTTCAGCTTCTTGCCCTGTCTCTCTGCCGGAACAGGCCTGTTTTTAAAGTGGGAGCGAGGGACACGCCCTCAATGTGCGACCAATCTAAATTAATTTTTGCAAGTTATCTCCGCCAAGATATTTTCTGAAACATATGCATGAACATTCTAGAGATTTAATTGACATTTAAAGTAAGATAATTGTGACCAGGTTAGGTTTAGAATGAAGTACAATGATATTTTGTACGTTTAAACCGTTAAAATAATTTTCAAGTACAAAAAGATATCGCAAACGCCCTAATAGTTGGGTTGGTGCAGCAGTCTGTAATTAAACCAAGAGCAGTGGGCTTGGCTGTGAGCCTCATCGTGGTCAGATTACTTGTTGGCAAACTACAGGGTACAGTGAGGCTGAGATTAACAATTAGGTTAAACACGGACAGAACTGAAAATTCTCAACAGGTCTGGCAACATCTTTGGAGCGAAACAAGAGTTAGTGAACTGGATTGTAAGATATTGGGTGGGGTAAAGGAAGTGGAAGGAAAGTCCAATTAGTGGCTGCCTGGTGAACTGGTAGTGAATTAAATGTGCACTGTAGGCCAGGAAGGCAGGGGAAGCGTTCTGGACCCAGTCATCTTCAGCTGCTTCATTAATGACCTTCCTTCCATCATAAGGATATTAGCTGATGATTGCACTGTATTTGGTGCCGTTCACTACCCCTGAGACACTGACACAGTCCGTGTCCAAATGCAGCAAGACCTGGGCAACATTCAGGCTTGGGTTGGCAAGTGGCAAGTACCATTCTTGCCACAAAAGTACTTCGCAATGACCATCTCCAACAAGAGAAGATCTAACCATCGCCCCTTGACATTCAATGCCATTTTTGGAAATTTGGAGCACACACGGAATTGAATTGGTAAGTATTTTAAAAGATTTTTAAGTTCAGCACTCTAGTTAAAATGTTTGCACTGAGTGCTGAATTTGGTGCTTTTTGAGTGCTATAGTAAGAGTTTGGTGACCGAGGGAGTATAAGGCTTAATTTTTATCTAAAGTTTAGTCTTTTATTTAGTTAATTAACTTAAAAGTTGCTGTTTGGTTTAGAAGAAGGTGAATTTTCAATAAGCTTTAAACAGGCTTCTACTTGTAGGCACTTGCAGCTGGAGCTTGTTAATTAGTTAATTGGATTAGGCCAGTTTTCAGAGGCTAGATTCACAGTATAAAAGTGATCCCCTACAGTGCAGACTTTGTTTGCACTGAGCGCTGAATTTGGTGCTTTTTGAGTGCTATAGTAAGAGTTTGGTGACCGAGGGAGTGCTGAATTTGGTGCTTTTTGAGTGCTATAGTAAGAGTTTGGTGACCGAGGGAGTTAGGTGAGGAGGGAGTAAGGTGCTCCTTTCATTTTGTTTCCGACATTTCCGCAAAGAGTGCGAAGAGAGCCAGGAGTTTACAGAAAGTGTAGCTGACTGGGAGCAGAGTCGGAGGGCGGAGATCTAGTTAGTCCACACGGCAGCTATATTCTGTAAGGTAAGAGGGGATGGAGGCTAGGCCAGTTGCATGCTCCTCCTGTAGGATGTGGGTGGTGAGGGATACCACTGGTGTCCCCGCTGACTATACCTGCGGGAAGTGCACCCAACTTCAGCTCCTCAAAGACCGTGTTAGGGAACTGGAGCTGAAGCTGGATGAACTTCGGATCATCCGGGAGGCAGAGGGGGTGATTGAGAAGAGTTACAGGGAGGTAACCACACCCAAGGCACAGGACAAGAATAGCTGGGTTACAGTTAGAGGGAAAAAAACAAACAGGCAGACAGTGCAGGGATCCCTCGTGGCCGTTCCCCTTCAAAACAAGAATACCGTTTTGGATGCTGTTGGGGGAGATGACCTACCGGGGGAAGGCCTTAGCGGCCAGGTCTCTGGCACTGAGTCTGGCTCTGGGGCTCAGAAGGGAAGGGGGGGGAATAGAAAAGCAATAGTTGTAGGAGATTCAATGGTTAGGGGAATAGATAGGAGATTCTGTGGTCGCGAGCGAGACTCCCGGAAGGTATGTTGCCTCCTGGGTGCCAGGGCCAGGGATGTCTCGGATGTTGTCTTCAGGATCCTTAAGGGGGAGGGGGAGCAGCCAGAAGTCGTGGTGCACATTGGTACCAACGACATAGGTAGGAAAAGGGGTGTGGAGGTAATAAACAAGTTTAGGGAGTTAGGCTGGAAGTTAAAAGCCAGGACAGACAGAGTTGTCGTCTCTGGTTTGTTGCCGGTGCCACGTGATAGCGAGGCTAGGAATAGGGAGAGAGTGCAGTTGAACACGTGGCTGCAGGAATGGTGTAGGAGGGAGGACTTCAGGTATTTGGATAATTGGAGAGCATTCTGGGGAAGGTGGGACCTGTACAAGCAGGACGGGTTGCATCTGAACCAGAGGGGCACCAATATCCTGGGAGGGAGGTTTTCTAGTACTCTTCGGAAGGGTTTAAACTAATTTGGCAGGGGAATGGGAACCGGATTTGTAGTCCAGCAACTAAGGTAGCCGATATTCAGGACGCCAAAGCGTGTAATGAGGCAGTGGGGAAGGGAACACTGACAAAGGAGAGTACTTGCAGGCACGGAGATGGGTTGAAGTGTGTATACTTCAACGCAAGAAGCATCAGGAATAAGGTGGGTGAACTTAAGGCATGGATCGGTACTTGGGACTACGATGTGGTGGCCATCACAGAAACTTGGATAGAAGAGGGGCAGAAATGGTTGTTGGAGGTCCCTGGTTATAGATGTTTCAATAAGATTAGGGAGGGTGGTAAAAGAGGTGGGGGGGGGGGGTGGCATTATTAATTAGAGATAGTATAACAGCTGCAGAAAGGCAGTTCGAGGAGTATCACCCTATTGAGGTAGTATGGGTTGAAGTCAGAAATAGGAAAGGAGCAGTCACCTTGTTAGGAGTTTTCTATAGGCCCCCCAATAGTAGCAGAGATGTGGAGGACCAGATTGGGAAACAGATTTTGGAAAGGTGCAGAAGTCATAGGGTAGTAGTCATGGGCGACTTTAACTTCCCAAATATTGAGTGGAAACTCTTTAGATCAAATAGTTTGGATGGGGTGGTGTTTGTGCAGTGTGTCCAGGAAGCTTTTCTAACACAGTATGTAGATTGTCCGACCAGAGGAGGGGCAATATTGGATTTAGTACTGGGTAATGAACCAGGGCAAGTGATAGATTTGTTAGTGGGGGAGTATTTTGGAGATAGTGACCACAATTCTGTGACTTTCACTTTAGTAATGGTGAGGGATAGGTACGTGCAACAGGGCAAGGTTTACAATTGGGGGAAGGGTAAATACGATGTTGTCAGACAAGAATTGAAGTGCATAAGTTAGGAACATAGGCTGGCAGGGAAGGACACAAGTGAAATGTGGAACTTGTTCAAGGAACAGGTGCTACGTGTCCTTGATATGTATGTCCCTGTCAGGCAGGGAAGAGATGGTCGAGTGAGGGAACCATGGTTGACAAGAGAGGTTGAATGTCTTGTTAAGAGGAAAAAGGAGACTTATGTAAGGCTGAGGAAACAAGGTTCAGACAGGGCATTGGAGGGATACAAGATAGCCAGGAGGGAACTGAAGAAAGGGATTAGGAGAGCTAAGAGAGGGCATGAACAATCTTTGGCGGGTAGGATCAAGGAAAACCCCAAGGCCTTTTACACATATGTGAGAAATATGAGAATGATTAGAGCGAGGGTAGGTCCGTTCAAGGACAGTAGCGGGAGATTGTGTATTGAGTCTGAAGAGATAGGAGAGGTCTTGAACGAGTACTTTTCTTCTGTATTTACAAATGAGAGTGGCGATATTGTTGGAGAGGACAGTGTGAAACAGATTGGTAAGCTCGAGGAAATACTTGTTAGGAAGGAAGATGTGTTGGGCATTTTGAAAAACTTGAGGATAGACAAGTCCCCCGGGCCTGACGGGATATATCCAAGGATTCTATGGGAAGCAAGAGATGAAATTGCAGAGCCGTTGCCAATGATCTTTTCGTCCTCACTGTCAACAGGGGTGGTACCAGGGGATTGGAGAGTGGCGAATGTCGTGCCCCTGTTCAAAAAAGGGACGAGGGATAACCCTGGGAATTACAGGCCAGTTAGTCTTACTTCGGTGGTAGGCAAAGTAATGGAAAGGGTACTGAAGGATAGGATTTCTGAGCATCTGGAAAGACACTGCTTGATTAGGGATAGTCAGCACGGATTTGTGAGGGGTAGGTCTTGCCTTACAAGTCTTATTGAATTCTTTGAGGAGGTGACCAAGCATGTGGATGAAGGTAAAGCAGTGGATGTAGTGTACATGGATTTTAGTAAGGCATTTGAAAAGGTTCCCCATGGTAGGCTTCTGCAGAAAGTAAGGAGGCATGGGCTAGTGGGAAATTTGGCCAGTTGGATAACAAACTGGCAAACCGATAGAAGTCAGAGAGTAGTGGTGGATGGTAAATATTCAGCCTGGATCCCAGTTACCAGTGGCGTACCGCAGGGATCAGTTCTGGGTCCTCTGCTGTTTGTGATTTTCATTAATGACTTGGATGAGGGAGTTGAAGGGTGGGTCAGTAAATTTGCAGACGATACGAAGATTGGTGGAGTTGTGGATAGTGAGGAGGGCTGTTGTCGGCTGCAAAGAGACATAGATAGGATGCAGAGCTGGGCTGAGAAGTGGCAGATGGAGTTTAACCCTGAAAAGTGTGAGGTTGTCCATTTTGGAAGGACAAATATGAATGCGGAATACAGGGTTAACGGTAGAGTTCTTGGCAATGTGGAGGAGCAGAAAGATCTTGGGGTCTATGTTCATACATCTTTGAAAGTTGCCACTCAAGTGGATAGAGCTGTGAAGTAGGCCTATGGTATGCTCGCGTTCATTAACAGAGGGATTGAATTTAAGAGCCGTGAGGTGATGATGCAGCTGTACAAAACTTTGGTAAGGCCACATTTGGAGTACTGTGTACAGTTCTGGTCGCCTCATTTTAGGAAGGATGTGGAAGCTTTGGAAAACGTGCAAAGAAGATTTACCAGGATGTTGCCTGGAATGGAGAGTAGGTCTTACGAGGAAAGGTTGAGGGTGCTAGGCCTTTTCTCATTAGAACGGAGAAGGATGAGGGGCGACTTGATAGAGGTTTATAAGATGATCAGGGGAATAGATAGAGTAGACAGTCAGAGACTTTTTCCCCAGGTGGAACAAACCATTACAAGGGGACATAAATTTAAGGTGAAAGGTGGAAGATATAGGAGGGATATCAGAGGTAGGTTCTTTACCCAGAGAGTAGTGGGGGCATGGAATGCACTGCCTGTGGAAGTAGTTGAGTCGGAAACATTAGGGACCTTCAAGCAGCTATTGGATAGGTACATGGATTACGGTAAAATGATATAGTGTAGATTTATTTGTTCTTAAGGGCAGCACGGTAGCATTGTGGATAGCACAATGCTTCACAGCTCCAGGGTCCCAGGTTCGATTCCGGCTTGTGTCACTGTCTGTGCTGAGTCTGCACGTCCTCCCCGTGTCTGTGTGGGTTTCCTCCGGGTGCTCCGGTTTCCTCCCACAGTCCAAAGATGTGCAGGTTAGGTGAATTGGCCAATGATAAATTGCCCTTAATGTCCAAAATTGCCCTTGGTGTTGGGTGGAGGTGTTGAGTTTGGGTAGGGTGCTCTTTCCAGGAGCCGGTGCAGACTCAAAGGGCCGAATGGCCTCCTTCTGCACTGTAAATTCAATGATAATCTATGATTAATCTAGGACAAAGGTTCGGCACAACATCGTGGGCCGAAGGGCCTGTTCTGTGCTGTATTTTCTATGTTCTATGTTCTATGTTAGTCAGGACTCAGCTGACTGAATGACAGTTGTTGCTCTTATTAGCCTTAGTTTTATTAGCTCTAATTCTGTCACCTTTGCTCACGAGTCGCCAGGTATCTTTCTGATACCGCCACGTGGTTCAAGCTGTAGTTATGATTAATAAGACAGCACACCGCTTAGTAAGATTAAATCAACGGTCATTTATTATGTACAGCAATAAATACTTACACAATAATCCTATTTTCTATATCACTACCTACCACTACTGGCCAATACTTAACTTTTGGTAATGGCCCACCAGGTCAGGGAAACGAATGGCTTATCGAATTTGGTCTGGCCTGCGGGATTCAAAGGCTGATACAGATTGATGGCTAGGGGTCTCTATCGGGTAGCGATCGCTGGAGTCAAACTTACAGTTGCTGGTCAATGGTTCTTGTGAGGGTTGCGAGCAGGAGAAGAAGGGAGAGAAGGGTCGATCTGAACTTGGCCCCTATCTTTTATAGGTCCCAGGGGCTATCCACCTCTCGGGTTGGACCTTGACCCTGGTCCCAAGTGATTGGACTTGTTCCCAATCACTGGGTTCGATATGCTCCAATAATGGGGCGATTCCTAGATCGGGGGGTGGTCGTTCTCCTTTCTTTGTCTCGGCCACTGCTGGCGCCGAGAGGTCTGGATCAGCATTCAATTGCTAATATGTTGCAATTGTTCCCGGGGATAGCCGATTAAACTGCAGATGTCTGGGTTGATGTGCTGCTAATGGTCGCAGGTATCGATCTGGGCCGACTTCCCCAGAGCCAAATACGCTGTTCTGTCTGCAGCTGTCCGTTTGTGCCCTGTTGGCTGCTTTTCCCATCAGCCTTTTCGGTTAGCCATTTTACATCGGGTTTTGGCCAAATTAATCGGGAATCAGCCATTTTAGGTGGCTACATTCCCTACTTGTGATCGTAACGCGAAGCGTGAAGGATCACCTAAATTTCGTCCTTTCCGTTCCCTGACCGGGGGGGGGGGGGACACCTCCTACATGGCCGCTACTCTGACCCTAGCTATGCACAATTTTTTTTTACCTAAACAATTCTAAGGGCGCTATGTCAGGCAGGGGTATGCATCTGCAAAATAAAAACTTGGAACCTCTAATTTTACCTAAATTCACTATACTCATCAAACATTGCATTATCCTAGCTTCCTAAAACATACAACAACAATCATGACATTCAATATACTCTTTCCTGGCTTGGCAGTCAGGCTCAGGATCATACATTTTTTGTATATGGAGGTTTTGTACATTTGTTTATTTACAGAAAAACACAAGTGCATGTTCTTTATTATTGTATTATAGGTTGCGGGGCCGGGGGTCTGGTCATACCTGAATATAGGGGATCGGATCCGATCGGGGTTCGAGCGCGGTACGCTCTCCTTCTCCATTTGCGGAGGCGCATAGTCTGCACTACACAGCAGAGTATCGCCAACGCTAACAGTGTTTCGATCACGTAGGACAGGGAGTACCAGGTTATGAACCTGTCACACCAGGAAGATGCAGTGTCGCTGGTGACTGGGCTTTGGGTACTGCGGGGCAGTGAAACATTAACGGCAGGGAGGTTTGGAGTAATGGGGTCCGCGTTCCCAAGCAACCAAATGTCCAAATAAAAGATGTTGAGCACGATGAAAGAAGTCCTCATGGCTGTCCTCTTTCTTTTTCTTTCTTTGTGTTCTCTGTTTTCTCCGGTCCTGGAGCTTCTGGAGTTCTGTAAAACAAGCATAGTATCTGTAACTACCTTGGTATAATATCCGGTGTGTTAGTGTGTCTGTCCTTCGGGGCCAATTATACCCTTATAATTGGTCACTATGTGTGACTCCCTCATTATTTTTTCAAAACAAATTTTAGGACACGGCACACTTCCCAGTGAGGGACCAGTGCTGATTTACCATCCCAATGTTCCAGGATGTAAATAGCATATGGCAGCAACCTAAAGGTCGCTTTTTTGAAATGAAAATGTCAAATGAGGTGCGTATGGGCCGTGACGGGTAAGATTTGGATGGAGTCCCCGGGTAGGACGGCTACCAATGCCGTATCTCCCCTACCCGAGCGTGTTTGACCAACGGGGGGGGGGGGGGGGGGTCCCCAGGCAGGGTGGGTCTCACACTGTTTCTCCACTGCCTGAGCAACCGACAAGAACGGGCAAAAATGTAGTCATCATGGTGAGGTTGCTGCTGTGATTCTACCCTCAAATCAGAACGGGCGTCTGACGAAAAGCTAGTTCCTCTGAATGAGCGTGTGGTCTGCTGACCAGGTATCTGCAGATAAGCTAGTTCCGCTGAACAAGCGTCTGGCCTGTTGACCAGATATCTGTGGACAAGTTGGGTGTCTGTGGGCAAGAGCTCAGAAGTTTCAGGTGAATGGGTGTGTGACAGTGAGAAACATTCTCCTGTCGGACAAACAACACTTAAACAAACGTACGAACAACATAAAACATCCTGCAGGTTCCATCAGGAGGGACAACACTTCTCCCAAGTGTCTCCTTTAAATCATCATGTGGACACCTCAGTTCTCTGTTGCGAACAAAGGGGTTGGCGGATTGGGGGTCCGACTCGAGGTCGTCCCCTTCTCCCGGGTGCCAAACTCTGGAGTGAATTAATGTTGAGAGGGCTGCGTGGTGTGAGTTGGGGTTGCTTTCGTCGTTTCGGACGAGTCTGTAGGAGTTGTCGCGGTGCCAATGATTTTCGTCGAGTTGTGTGGGGACAAAGGCGGGGTCGTCCGTGTGGTTTGGTGGTCGGTGGTGTGGTTTGTTTAGAAAAGTGATCATGAAGGGATCACTGGAGTCGAAATCGGAGTCGCTGGGTGTGGGTCCGATTGTATGGGGATAGTAGGGAGGTGTGCTGTGGCTATCGTCAGAGTCACAGTCGCTGTCTCTGCTGCTGCAGTCTAGGCATTCCGGGGCGGAGTGTAGATTTTGGGGGTGGAGTCGGGGGCGAGTAGGTGTCTGGGCTGGACGTGGTGGGGGTTGGTCTGGTTACGTTGGCTGTGGGCGGGGTGTGGTCTGCTGCGTCAAGCATGACGTGGTGGGCGTGGTTTGACTGGGCTCCATAAGCCTTTAACTGGTTTATGTGAAACCACGCAGTCTTACCATTTGGATATTTGATTTTATATACCGATGGGCTTACTTTATCCGTAATGGAGTACGGACCCGAGTATTTCGGAGACAGGAATGTGCTGGGGTTATACACAGACAACATCACTTGTTGTCCTATATCATACTCCGTCGCATGTACTGTCTTATCAAAACAGGCCTTGCTCTGTTTCTTTTTGGTGCCCAATTTAACTGCGGCTGCTAACTGAGCTGTTTTTACATTAGCAACTAATTGCTCAACGGCTTTCTCGTGGGTGAGGGCCGGAACTTCAGGGCTGGTCAGGTCTAAACCCAACAAGTACTCTGTCCCTTTCATGGGGCGTCCGGTCATGAGGGTGTGTGGGGTGTAACCTGTGGAGGTGGAAACAGTGTTACGCAAAAACATCAGCGCAAAGGGGAGGACAGAATCCCAAGTGGTGTTGTTCTGCTGGACCATTTTTCTGAGGGTAGTTTTTAGGGTCCGATTCATGCTCTCCACTATACCACTCGACTGTGGGTGGTACGCAATGTGAAATTTTTGGGTTATGCCAAATATCGTGAGGACGTTCTGCATGACCCGTCCCGTAAAGTGAGAACCTTGGTCCGATTCAATACTGCGGGGGAGTCCCCATCTTGTGAAGATGTGGTGGGTTAGGATTTTGGCGGTGGTTTTTGCGGTGTTGGTGCGGGCTGGAAATGCTTCCACCCACTTTGTAAAAGTGTCTATGACCACCAGAACATATTTATAGCCATTCCTGCAAGGGGGCAATGGACCTATAAAATCGATCTGGAGGTTAGTCCAGGGGCCGTTAACGGGTCGGGTGTGGCTGTGTTGTGCCTTTTTGGCATATCTATCTGGGTTGTTCTGTGCGTAGATGAGGCAATTCTCGATGTAATGGGATACATCTTCCTTGAGTTGGCCACCAGCAAAGCTGTTTGAGGTGGGCTGCGGTGGGATCGATTCCCTGGTGTCCATGACCATCATGGAATAAACAGATTAATTGGTTCCTATGCTGCTCAGGAACTACATAAAGGGTGTCCTTTAACACCACACCATCATGTGTGGTCATCGTATTTCTGTACCTCTCGTATGAGGCTGGAAACTTCCCTTTCACGATCTCAGTGAGAGCGCTATCCTGCTTCTGGGCCTCGACTAGATCTTCGATCCTAGTCTGCATGACCTGAACTGCACTTACTGGCGCACTCACTAGGGCGCTTTCGGGGGGCTTCCAAAAGTACCCATGCCTGGATCCTGTCTTAGCCAGTGCGTCGGCTTTTACATTTCCAGGAGGGGAGGAACGATGGTGGCTGCGGACTTTTATAATGCCAAAGGTCCGGTTCTTGGCTTTTTCCAAAATATGGTGGAGTAATGGGGCTGAAGGGAGGGGTTTCCCATCCGCGGAAACAAATCCTCTTGTTTCCCAGAGGGGCAGAAATTCGGTGAGGCTGTTGCAGACGTATAGGCTGTCTGAATATATGTCTGCTGGGCTGGGGAAGGAATCTGGGTGCTCTATAATGTAAGCGATGGCCGCAAGCTCTGCTGCCTGCGCGCCTATGTCGCCGGGTAATTTTAATGCGATTTCCTCGAGGGCGCGTCCCTGCGCGTCCTCCACATAAATCCCACAACCTGTTATGCGTTGCCCATCCAGGACTGTGGAAGATCCATCCACATAAATCCTAATGGGATCACACGTGTCCGGGTGAGGGGGGCTCTGAGATGGAGTGGCTAGTTTTCTGGGGGGTGTTTTCGCGATAAAGGGGCCTGTATTATGGTGGGGCGAGATGATTTCACACTCATGGGGGGTTCCGGGGTACTGTAAATTGTCAGCTAAGTAGTGTGGGTCTTTGTCCGTTTTACTGTGATGTCCCGTCCTTGTAAGAGAAGGGTCCACCTAGCAGCGCGGATTTGGCTGACGGTACCGTCTTTAAGTCGTCCATCCAGTAAAAGTTGGGTGGGGGGGTGCTCGGTCAAAATGGTGATGGGGTTCAGTCCGGTAATGTATGAAAAGTACTGAACTGCCCAGAAAACTGTGAGCAGGTGCCTCTCACAGGCTGAGAATCCCTGCTCCACAGCATCTAAAATTCGGGAGGCATAAGCCACGGGTCTTAGCTGGTCGTGCCGTTCCTGCAGGAGCACGGCCGAAAGGGTGCGGTCTGTGGTCGCTACCTCTATTGCGTAAGGGGAAAGCAGGTCTGGAACTTGTAGTGCGTGGGCTGCTATGAGCGCCTGTTTTAATGATTCCACAGCATCCGTATGCTGAGGAAGCCACTCCCAAGGGGCTCCTTTCTTTAGGAGGTCTGAGAGGGGTGCTGCCTTGCTGGCAAAACCGTCAATGTGGTTTCGGCAGTAGCCAACCAGTCCTAAAAACGACGGGAGGGCTGAAACGTTTTGGGGAAGGGGCAATTTAGCAATCGAGTCAATTCTTTTGTGCTCGATCTCGCATTTGCCGTGTGTGATAATAGTACCCAAATATACCACTTTCTCTTCCAATATCTGGGCCTTTTTGGGGTTGACTTTACATCCAATGGAATGTAGTAATTCCAGGAGTTCAGACAGAAGCTCAATGTGCTCTTCCTTTGTCTGTCTGCAGTAGTAGATCATCTACATACTGTACCAGACATTCGGGGCGAGAAAATTTCGTTAGTCCATTTGCCAGCTGTTGGTGGAAAATGGAGGGGGAGTTGTGGAAGCCTTGTGGCAGGCATGTCCACGTGTACTGCTGAGCTCGGAAAGTGAAGGCAAATTTATACTGGCACACCTTTGCCAATGGAATGGACCAGAATCCATTACTGACGTCCAAAACCGTGAAATATCGGGCATGGAGTCCCTCGGAACTTGTTGCTACGGTGGGGGCTGCTGCGGGGGTGACTTTATTGAGTTCCCGATAATCAATGGTCAAGCGCCATGATCCGCCGGGCTTTCTTACTGGCCAAATCGGGGCATTGTTAGTTGAGGCTACCGATCTTAGGACGTCCTGCTCTAATAAACTTTCTATAACCTTTAGGATTTCTCCCTCTGCTTCTAGGGGGAATCTGTACTGCTTTTGGGGTCTAGGGTCCAGTCCTGTTATTTGTACGGAGCCAGTCATCCGTCCACAGTCGTGCTTGTGGGTCGCGAATGCTGCCCTGTTTTTTTGCAGGACTGCCCTAACCTGAGTGCGGTGGGGTTGAACCAAAACTCACCTACTGCGCTAATTTTGTTCATGTAGTCCCCTATGGTGAGCGTTGCGGGGGCTCTAGCGGATTTCGCCATCTTCCAGACACACTGGTTGACTGGATCGAAAGAGAGGTGGTGGGAATTCATGAAGTCGATTCCCAAAATGTGCTCTGCTCTTTGGGGCAGGTCGACTAAAACTACGGGGTGATTTGTTTTAATGGTTCCGATTTGGATGGGTACAGGGGCTGTGATGTGTCCCTGCTGTGAGTGGCCTGTGAAGCCGCTGAGGGTGATAGTGGCTGTAGTGGGCCACGTGTCCTGACCAAGGGTGGAGGAATTTAAGATGGTGCGGGACCCTCCTGTGCCCCAGAGAAGCTCGATCGGCTGTCCCCGAATTTGTGCTGCGACTACGGGTCGTCCTGACCTATCCCAAACGGTATCGCAGACCCAACTGGGGGAGCCTGTACACCGTCAGTCTATTCCGGTCAAGTCTGTCTGATCCGACTGGGCGCTAACGCTATGTATGGGCTCTGCCTTTTTCTTACTGAGAGTGCCTGTCTGTTGGGCTCTCTGTGCCTTTTTAGGGGCATTGCACTCTTTGGCAAAATGTCCCAATTGTCCGCAGTTGTAACATTCTTGCGGTTTTGGGGGGCTGCTCTTTCCCTCGTTTACCCAGGCAGGGTTGTGAAGAGTGGTTCTTACTGCCTGCACGTCTGCGGCGGCTTGCTTTTCCTCAGGGGTTTTAGCGGCAGGTTTACTGTGAGCAGACTGTTCCCAAACGCTGGACAATCTTTTTACCGCCCACTTCTCATTATGAGCCTCCTCCGAGGGGTCATAATTACTACAGGCATTCTGTCCTGCTTCTGTGGCATGGGAGATAAGGGTGCGGGTCCATTTGGCCATATTGTCTGGGGACAAATGGGCACGGTCTACGTTTCCGAAAACGGCTTCAAAGTCAATCCACAAGCGTCCTGCGAACGCTGTGGGGTGTTCAGACTTTTTCTGTCTGCACTTATTTAGGCCATCTATGGGGTCGCCCCGGTTATACCCGATCGCATCCAGGATCGCGGTATGCATTTCTGCAAGGGTGCCTCCTCCTACGTTCTGTGGGTCGGGAAGGGCTGCTACGACCGATGGGTCTAAGCTTAGGACCATGAGCTTTACCTGCTCTTTCTCATCCAGGCCGTACAAGGTCGCCTGGTGTTTGACGGTGGCAAAGAAATGGTGTGGGTCTGAAGCGGGGAGGAACGGTGTGATTTTCGCACACACGTCCCGTAATTGGGTCACTGTGAGGGGGGTGGAATATAGGAATTCCGCCTCGTCCGATGTGGCTGTGCGGTGGGTTGTTACAGGGTTCATCGGAGCCTGAACTACCTGCTGTGTGGGGGGTGGGGTGCTTTTCTCCTTGGGGGCTTTCACTGCGCACATGTTCCCTGGACATATCTCTGCGCTGTCTCCTGTAATTCTTCCCAATCAGGGCCGTCTTCCTGGTCTAAACTTTCCCCAAAGGTTTCTTGGAATCCTTTTGGACAGAAAGCAGTGATTGCAGGTCCGCAATTTGCTTCCGGCACTTCGCATGGTCTATGGTACTCTGTCTTTGTTCCGTGGTTGCAGCGTGGAACGCTCTCAAGGCTGCCTTGAGATCACTACATTGCTTCTGTAGCGTCTCCACCTGCTTCTCTGTCTCTTTCTTTACCAGGACTGCACACTGCGTGTCCTGATAAGCCTTCTCATACTGGGACTGGAAACTACTCAAATGCGCCAGACAAGACTGGTGACCCCGTTTGGCGTCAGCCACCTCTTCGTCCTTTGCCACTAATTTCCGCCTTAACTCCAGATTCTCTTTCCCCACCTCGCATACATCGACTTTACTCATCCGATGTATGCCTTCTACCTCTTTGCGGAGCGTCCTGACGACCTCCTCTGTGCCTCGCAATTGTGCCAAACAGGACACAATTGCCATCAGCTTGCACGCTATTGCTAAGCTCTTCTTATGGATTTCACTCATGTTCTGCCACCAAGTCTACCCTATACGTCCGGGACCTGAGTCGTCAATACTGCAGAAATCATCCCACATGGGCCATCCTTTGCCCTTGAGATATTTCCGAATCTCCTCCTCCCAAATGGGACACTGTCCCACTCTACTGCTGCTGGTCGCTGCGACCGCAAATTCTTTGGGATTCATGAGGTGCTGCATTGCCTGCATGGCCATCTCTCTTATCTGCTTGCTTCGGTCGAATTTGGAACAGGGGGCAAAGGTGGTGTCGTAGATGCGGGTACGGCTTGCGCTAATTTCCGAAAATACCGGCTTCCGACAGTTTTGATGCAACAGAATCTATCAGTTTTACTTTATAACCCTGTTAGTTACGCATGCATACACACACTTCCGAATTGTGAATTATTAACCAGAACCGCTTGAACACTTGTGGTTTTTTGTTTTTGTTTCCAATTGGATTCTATTCAAATTCCTGGGGTTCTCCCGGAGTGGTTTTCCACTTCTATATCGGGTCCCGGTGGAGTCGCCAATTTGTTGCTCTTATTAGCCTTAGTTTTATTAGCTCTAATTCTGTCACCTTTGCTCACGAGTCGCCAGGTATCTTTCTGATACCGCCACGTGGTTCAAGCTCGAGTTATGATTAATAAGACAGCACACCGCTTATTAAGATTAAATCAACGGTCATTTATTATGTACAGCAATAAATACTTACACAATAATCCTACTTTCTATATCACTACCTACCACTACTGGCCAATACTTAACTTTTGGTAATGGCCCACCAAGTCAGGGAAATGAATGGCTTATCGAATTTGGTCTGGCCTGCGGGATTCAAAGGCTTATACAGGTTGATGGCACATGCGGTCTCTATCGGGTAGCGATCGCTGGAGTCTAACTTACGGTTGCTGGTCGATGGTTCTTGTGAGGGTTGCGAGCAGGAGAAGAAGGGCGAGAAGGGTCGATCTGAACTTGGCCCCTATCTTTTATAGGTCCCAGGGGCTATCCACCTCTCAGATCGGACCTTGACCCTGAGTCCCAAGTGATTGGACTTGTTCCCAATCACTGGGTTCAATATGCTCTAATAATGGGGCGATTCCTCGATCGGGGGGTGGTCGTTCTCCTTTCTTTGTCTCGGCCACTGCAGGCACCGAGAGGTCTGGATCAGCATTCAATTGCTAATTTGTTGCAATTGTTCCCGGGGATAGCCGATTAAACTGCAGATGTCTGGGTTGATGTGCTGCTAATGGTCGCAGGTATCGATCTGGGCCGACTTCCCCAGAGCCGAATACGCTGTTCTGTCTGCAGCTGTCCGTCTGTGCCCAGTTGGCTGCTTTTCCCATCAGCCTTTTCGGTTAGCCATTTTACATCGGGTTTTGGCCAAATTAATCGGGAATCAGCCATTTTCGGTGGCTACATTGTTACTGTCAATCATCTGAAGCCTGAATAGGGCCTCAATAGATTTTGATTACTGTTGAAGCTGAACTAGTGTGTCAGTCACCTCAGCTCACCTCAGCTCTATTTAAGGCAGGGACAGTTGGAAGTGCCCGAGCAGTTGGGAGAGAGCACAACCTGAGTGAGTCACAGCTAGAGTGAGTGAGTATTTGGGAATTTGGAGCAAAGTGCAGAGGGGAGAGAGGTGCTCTTTTGTTTTATCTTTGCTTTCTAAATTTGACCTGCTGCAGGAGTAGAAGCTACAAGGGAATGAGCTGGTTGGTAGTAGTGGATAAGTTGATTTTCGTCTGGCGGGCAGACTGAGATCTAACATCGGGGTGCGGGTCTGCGAAGCCTTCAGTGAGGCAAGGAGGATGCGCTGGACAATGACCATTGAGGGAGCAGCGGGGCGATTCCCAACCTCTTGGCCGGGGCTGAGAAGGGTGGGCAGGCAGTCAACCAAAAGGAGCAGAGGCCACAAGGCCCAATAGCCATGAGCAGCAGCCAGGAGCACATGCGGTTGTCGAGGCTTGGGACTCAGTCACCCGAGCAAGAGCCAAGAGGTGAGAAGAGCAGCAGTCAGGAGGTGTGCAGGAAGCCTTGGAGTGGGGGGGGGGGGGGCGCATGAGGACTGTCTGCCACATCACCAGGGTCCGGGATGTGACATGGGGTCCCCGCAAAGAGGGAGAGCATAGGGTCCCCAAAAGTGTAAGTCTGTCTCTGCTCAGAATGCATCTCACTCAAGAACCGTTTTTCTGTGTTGGAAAACGGTTAGAGTGATGGTTCCTCTGGGGAATGCAGCCAGAGTCAACACTGTGCGTGGCTCAGCAGCACAAGGGGGGAGGAGTAAGTGCGAAAGGGCAATAGTAGTAGGAGACTCGATAGTAAAAGGGTGCAGACAGACGTATCTGCAGCTGCAGACGTGACTCCAAGGTGGTGTGTGGCCTCCCTGGTGCCAGGGTCAAGGATGCCATTGTCATGCAACAAGAACTAAGGAAGCATTGAAAAGCAGAACCTCAAAGATTGTAATCTCTAGATTGCTAGTGGTACCACATGCTAGTGAGTATAGGAATAGGAGGACAGAGCAGGTGAATGCATAGCCAAAGAGATGGTGCAGGACAGAAGGCTTTAGTTTCCTAGATTACTGGGATCTATACAAGTCAGGTGAATTGCACCCGAACCACAATGGGACCAACATTCGTGCAGGGAAGTTTGCTAATTCTAGCAGGGAGATGGGTTACAATGTGGCGGTACAGTGGGGAGCGATGCACAGACAAATATAGAGGAAAAGCCAAATCAGTCTGGAAGGAAGTGCAAAGAGACATGTTAAGGCATAAGGGAATAAGTTAAGGCTGAATGGCATTTATTTTAATGCAAGGGGTCTTACAGATAAGGCTGATGAACTGAGGACGTTGATTAACACATGGAAATATGATATTATTGCTATAACAGAGACATGGTTAAGGAAGGGATAAGACTGACAACTCAATATTCCAGAGAATCTTCAGGCAAGATGGTGGATGTGGTAATACCAGGTATTGCGGTACCAGAGAGAGGAATAACCATTGGCTAGACCGCGGGGTCTACCATTGGGCAATGTACATAGCCCCTCCCTGAGAGGCGGGGTATAAGAACCTGTGCCGTCCCCAGCAGCCTTCACTTCTGTAACTTCGCTGCTGGGTACAGTTCTATCTGATCAAAGCTGAACCGATATGACTCCTCGTGGTCTCAAGCGTATTGATTGTGCATCAATTTAATCAGATAAGTACTTTGAAGGATGGATCTCCGCATCAAGCCGGCGTGCCTTCAGCTCAGCCCGCACGCAGAAAACTCCACCGAGATTTTGAAGCATTGGCTGGCATGCTTCCAGAGCTACCTCGAGACGGCTGCCGACACCCCCACAGAAAGGCAGAAAATGCACCTCCTACGCTCGCGGGTCGGCCCGGCGATCTACCCCCTGATCGAAGGGGCGGCAAACTATGATAAAGCCATGGAACTGCTGGAAGGACACTACATTCGTCCACTTAATCAGGTCTACGCCCGTCACCTGCTGGCAACGAGACGGCAGAGCCCAGATGAGATGCTAGAAGATTTCTACAGGGCGCTGATCATGCTGGGCCAAAACTGCGGCTGCCCAGCGGTGACGGCAAACGAGCACTCCAAACTTTTCATTCGAGACGCCTTCGTGGCAGGTATGATATCCCCCGATATTTGCCGAAGGCTGCTCGAAATGGAGACGCTGGGCCTCGCCGAGGCCCGGGCCTTGGCAGGGTCTATGGACGTGCCATACAGAAATGCCCTGGCGTACGCCCCCGTGCGCACCGCGCCCCCCTGGGCTGCGTGGCACCCCACCGCGGCAGCCCCCCCCGACTTACCCGCCTAACCCCCAGACTTACTCGCAAACTCCGCAGGCCTGCGCGGCAAGGCGCCCCGCTACCGCCGCCGGCCAACGCTGCTTCTTCTGCGGCCAGGCGAATCACACGCGCGCGCGCTTCCCGGCCCGCACCGTCACCTGCAAAGGGTGCGGCAAGAAAGGCCACTATGTCGCGGTCTGCCTCGCCCGCGCGGTGAACGCAGTGTCCAGCGACTACCCTCAGCCATTCCTCCAGCCGCCCGCCACGCAACCACAGCCGTTTCTCCACGTCCTGACCGTTCCAGGCCCACCGCCGCACTCCCTTTTACCAGCCCCGCCGGCCCAACGCGCACCACAGTTTTTGACCCGCCAGGCAGCGTCCCTGCCACAGCCTTTCTTCTCCACGGCAACCACGCTGGAGGAGTACGCGCAGCCATTTTGTCCCTCACCAACCCAATTGTCGGGGTCTCCGTCCCCGAACTCCACGGGCGACCCCTGGCCGGCGCCATCCTGGACGGGGCCTCAAGCCCCCAGCGCGGCTGGCTACGCACTGCCGGGCCAGAACCCCTTGCTGCAGCTGGCCTCCGTCACATTGGAGCAGCATGCGCCGCTAGTTTACTCCTCCCCGCCTAAAACGCCGCAGCTCCAGGCCACGACCGCCCACCTCTCCCCGCCCCGCACCTTGGCCACAGTTTTCTGCGCACCCGGAACGACGAAGCACGCCCCGCTCTGGGCCCCGACCGGCCAGCGCTCACCGCCCAAAACGCCGCGGCGCGCCCCGCTCCAGCGCTCACCTCCACCCCCCTGCCCCAGGGCCACGGCCGACCCACGAGCGCAGTCTTTCTGGCGGGTCCCAGCTATCCAAGGCCCACCTCCGCCAGTTTGTTCCTCCCCGCCGCCATCTTCCGAGTCTCCGGACTCCACGTGCGATCCATGGCTGGCACCATCTTGGATGGGGCCTCAAGCCCCCAGCGCGGCTGGCTACGCACCACCCGACCAAAACCCTGTGTTGCAGCTGGCCTCCGCCACGCTGGAGCAGCGTGCGCCGCCATTTGTCCCTCCCCGCCTCCATTTTGTTTCTCCCGGCCGCTGTCCCCGGACTCCATGTGCGAGCCATGGACGGCATCATCTTGGATGGGGCCTCAAGCCCCCAACACGGCTGACGATGCGCTGCCCGATCTTCACTCCTTGCTGCAGCTGGCCTCTGTCACCCTGGATCAGAGTCGGCCCCGAACGCTAGCAAAGGCCACCACGACGATCGGCATCAACGGCCACGTGATTGATGTCATGCCTCATCGACTCCGGGAGCACGGAGAGTTTCGTCCACCCCGACACGGTAAGGCGATGTTCTCTGGTCACCTACCCCACCCAACAAAGGGTCTCCCTGGCCTCCGGGTTACACGCGGTGCAGATAAAAGGGTTCTGCCTCGCGAACCTCACCATCCAAGGCAGGGAATTCTGCAATTTCCGCCTATACATGCTGTCGCACCTCTGCACAGCCACCCTTCTGGGACTGGATTTCCAGTGCCAACTACAAAGCCTTACTTTTAAATTCGGCGGCCCTATACCCCCCTTACTGTTTGCGGCCTCGTGATCCTTAAGGTCAACCCGCCTTCCCTGTTTGCGAACCTCACCCCGGATTGCAAACCCGTCGCCACCAGGAACAGATGGTACAGCGCCCAGGACCGGACCTTCATCAGGTCCGATGTCCAAAGGCTGCTGAAGGAAGGGGTCATCAAAGCGAGCAACAGCCCCTGGAGGGCTCAAGTAGTGGTGGTAAAGACCGGGGAGAAGCATAGGATGGTCATAGACTATAGCCAGACCATCAACCGGTTTACGCAACTGGAAACGTACCCCTCCCCCGTATAGCCGACCTGGTGAACAGGATCGCGCAATACAAAGTCTTCTCCACGGTGGATCTCAAGTCTGCCTACCACCAGCTACCCCTCCGTACTAGTGACCACCAGTACACTGCCTTCGAAGCAGATGGGCGGCTCTACCACTTTTTAAGGGTTCCCTTCGGTGTCACAAACGGGGTCTCAGTCTTCCAGCGTGAGATGGACCAAATGGTTGACCGGTGCAGCTTACACGCAACGTTCCCGTATCTTGATAACGTCACCATCTGCGGCCATGACCAGCAGGACCACGACACCAACCTCCGTAAATTTCTCCAGACCGCGCACCTCCTGAATCTGACCTACAATAAGGAGAAGTGCGTGTTTAGCACCGACCGTCTAGCCATCCTAGGCTACGTAGTGCGAAATGGAGTCATAGGCCCCGACCCCGAACGCATGCGCCCCCTTATGGAGTTCCCACTCCCTCATTGCCCCAAGGCCCTAAAGCGCTGCCTCGGCTTCTTTAGCTACTGTGGTAGTATGTATTAGGGGTCATGTGGGACTGTGAAGCCGTGATGCTATTGGCTGACAGATCCCGGGTCCTGGTTGGCTGTTGATCCCTAGCTCCGCCCTGAAGGGGGAGTATAAGAACCCGGGTTTCTCCCCGCCGCTCCAGTCTGTTGCTGAACTGCGGGGAACAAGTCACGCTTAATAAAGCCTCATCGACTTCATCTCTATTCGTCTCTCTCGTAAGTCATTGTGCGCTACAATTTATTAAGCGTGACTTAAAGGACTATGGAGCTCAGGATCGCCCCGGAATGCCTGCGGATCAGCCCCCACGCAGTGAACTCGGCAGCAGTTTTTAAACACTGGCAAGCTTGTTTCGAAGGCTACCTCCGAACGGCCCCGGCCGGATCACAGAAGACCAGAAAATGCAGGTCCTGCATTCGAGGGTAAGCCCGGAAATTTACCCTCTCATAGAAGACGCAGAGGATTTCCCGACGGCGCTCGCAGCACTGAAGAGCATCTACATTTGCCCCGTGAACCAGGTCTACGCACGCTACCAACTCGCAACGAGACGGCAAAGTCCCGAAGAATCGTAAGAGGAGTTCTACGCCGCGCTGCTAATTTTGGGACGGGGCTGCAGCTGCCCGTCGGTAAACGCGACTGAACACACGGACATGTTAATTCGCGATGCGTTTGTGGCAGGTATGAACTCTCCCCAAATCCGCCAAAGACTTTTAGAAAGAGAGTCGCTAGGACTCTCAGAGGCACGGGCCATCGCAGCTTCCCTAGATGTGGCCTCACAAAACACCCGCGCCTATGGCCCCGACCGCGCGGCAGCCCCTTGGGCTCCGTGGACCCCCGTCGCGACAAACCCCCCCCGGGTTGCGCGGTTAAGACACCAGATCATCCCAGGGGGGGCCCACTGCTATTTCTGCGGGCAGGCGAGACACCCCCGGCAGCGCTGCCCGGCCCGCGCAGCGATCTGCAAGAGCTGCGGCAAAAAGGGCCATTTCGCGGCTGTGTGCCGGTCCCGGGGGGTCGCCGCTGTCCGCGGAGAAGAAAGAGCCAGCGCATCCCAAACGCTCCCCAACCCCCCCAGCGCCCCATGTGCGACCCGCGGGCGCCGCCATTTTGGGTCCTGGCCACCACGAGGGGAGGATGGGCGCCACCATCTTGTGACCCCCCAGCCATGTGCGATGCATGGGGCGGCCATTTTGTCCACCCCGACCACGTGCGATCCGTGGGGGCGGCCATTTTGTCCACCCCCGGCCACGTGCGATTCATGGACGCCGCCATCTTGGATGACAACAAAGGACCCCAGCATTGACGGCTCCACGGGGTCCGAAGAAGACGCCGAGACACTCCGGCCATGACTGGCTTCGGTGACGCTGGATCAATCACGGCCCCGGACGCTCCAGACGACGACAACAACGGTGCTGATAAACGGACACGAGACACCATGCCTGATCGACTCCGGGAGCACCGAAAGCTTCATCCACCCCGACACGGTAAGACGCTGTTTTTTGACCATCCGTCCCAGTGCGCAAAAGATTTCCCTAGCTGCAGGATCCCACTCCGTAGAGATCAACGGGTTCTGCATCGCGAACCTAACGGTGCAAGGGAGGGAGTTTAAAAACTACAGGCTCTACGTCCTTCCCCAACTCTGCGCCCCCACATTACTGGGGTTAGATTTCCAGTGCAACCTGCAGAGCCTAACGTTTCAATTCGGCGGCCCAATACCCCCACTCACTATCTGCGGCCTCGCAATTCTCATGGTTGAACCGCCGTCCTTGTTTGCAAACCTCACCCCGGATTGCAAACCCGTCGCCACTAGGAGCAGACGGTACAGCGCCCAGGACCGGATATTTATTCGGTCCGAAGTCCAGCGGTTGCTGAAGGAAGGCATAATCCAGGCCAGCAATAGTCCCTGGAGAGCACAGGTGGTAGTAGTAAAGACCGGGGAGAAGCAAAGGATGGTCATAGACTATAGCCAGACCATCAACAGGTACACACAGCTAGATGCGTACCCTCTCCCCCGCATATCCGACATGGTAAATCGGATTGCCCAATATAAGGTTTTCTCCACCGTGGACCTCAAGTCCGCCTACCACCAGCTCCCCATCCGCCCAGGTGACTGCAAGTACACAGCCTTCGAGGCAGACGGGCGTCTATACCACTTCCTAAGGGTCCCATTTGGCGTCACTAACGGGGTCTCGGTCTTCCAACGGGAGATGGACCGAATGGTTGATCAACACGGGTTGCAGGCCACGTTCCCGTATCTCGACAACGTAACCATCTGCGGCCACAATCAGCAGGACCACGACGCCAACCTCCAAAAATTCCTCCAGACCGCTAACGCCTTGAACCTCACATACAACGAGGAAAAGTGCGTCTTTAGCACAAACCGGCTGGCCATCCTGGGATACGTAGTGCGCAATGGGATAATAGGCCCCGACCCCGAACACATGCGCCCTCAGCACCATATTCACACTGTTCGGTTGCCCCGCATATATCCATAGCGACAGGGGGTCCTCCTTCATGAGTGACGAGCTGCGCCAGTTCCTGCTCAGCAAGGGTATAGCCTCGAGCAGGACGACCAGCTACAACCCCCGGGGGAACGGGCAAGTAGAGAGGGAGAACGGCACGGTCTGGAAGACCGTCCTACTGGCCCTACGGTCCAGGGATCTCCCAGTTTCACGGTGGCAGGAGGTCCTCCCGGACGCTCTCCACTCCATCCGGTCGCTGCTGTGTACCACCACTAACCAAACGCCTCACGAGCGCCTCCTTGTCTTCCCCAGGAAGTCCTCCTCCGGAACGTCGCTGCCGACCTGGCTGGCGGCCCCAGGACCCATCTTGCTCCGGAAACATGTGCGGGCGCACAAGTCGGACCCGTTGGTCGAGAGGGTTCACCTCCTCCACGCGAACCCGCAGTACGCCTACGTGGCGTACCCTGACGGCCGACAGGACACGGTCTCCCTGCGAGACCTGGCGCCGGCCGGCAACATGCAAACCCCCCCGACACCGATCACCCCCTCCCTGCCACCGGCGCACCCCGCGACCGCCCCCTTCCCGGGAGGATCGGTCCTCCTCCCGTGTCCGACCAGGAGTGAAACAGAAACAGACACCGAAACGCTCCCAGAGACGACAGCGCTGGAACAAGCACCTGCACCACCACCGGGGCTGAGGCGATCGACAAGGAAGACCAGACCTCCCGCTCGACTCGTGGCATCGGTGTAACACAAGAATGTTGTTGGACTGTAACGAAAATGTTCTTTTCCTCTTACGAATATTGTAAATAGTTCACAAACCTTGTACATAGCCCACTGTAGGGCTAAGATTGTAATGACATGCCAAAAATGTTTTCCTCCCAGGACCAGCCTTGTAAACCCCTACCACCATGCGAACCACCACCCCGCCGTGTTCATTTTAACAAGGGGTGAATGTGGTAGTATGTATTAGGGGTCATGTGGGACTGTGAAGCCGTGATGCTATTGACTGACAGATCCCGGGTCCTGGTTAGCTGTTGACCCCTAGCTCCGCCCTGAAGGCGGAGTATAAGAACCCGGGCTTCTCCCCGCCGCTCCAGTCTGTTGCTGAACTGCGGGGAACAAGGCACGCTTAATAAAGCCTCATCGACTTCATCTCTATTCGTCTCTCTCGTAAGTCATTGTGCGCTACAGCTACTATGCACAATGGGTCCCCAATTACGCTGACAAAGCCCGACCCCTAATCCAGTCCACGACCTTCCCCCTGTCGACGGAGGCCCGCCATGCCTTCAGCCGCATCAAAGCAGACATCGCAAATGCCACAATGTGCGCCATCGACGAGTCCCTCCCCTTCCAGGTCGAGAGCGACGCGTTTGACATAGCTCTGGCCGCCACCCTCAACCAAGCAGGCAGGCCCGTGGCTTTCTTCTCCCGCACTCTCCATGCTTCCGAAATTCACCACTCCTCGGTCGAAAAGGAGGCCCAGGCCATAGTGGAAGCTGTGCGGCACTGGAGGCATTACCTGGCCAGCAGCTGATTCACTCCCCTCACGGATCAACGGTCGGTGGCCTTCATGTTCGATAATGCACAGCGGGGCAAGATCAAGAACGACAAGATCTTGCGGTGGAGGATCGAACTCTCCACCTTCAATTACGAGATCTTGTATCGTCCCGGGAAGCTGAACGAGCCTCCTGATGCCTTATCCCGCGGCACTTGTGCCACCGCGCAAGTAGACCGCCTCCGAGCCCTCCACGAGGACCTCTGCCACCCGGGAGTCACCCGGTTCTTCCATTTCGTTAAGTCCCGGAACCTGCCTTACTCCATCGAGGAGGTCAGGACTGTCACCAGGGACTGCCAAATCTGCGCGGAGTGCAAACCGCACTTCTACCAACCAGAGAGGGCGCATCTGATCAAGGCTTCCCGTCCCTTTGAACGCCTCAGCATGGACTTCAAAGGCCCCCTCCCCTCCACCGACCGCAACTTCCTTAACATGATTGATGAATACTCCCGGTTCCCATTCGCCATCCCCTGCCCGGATATGACCACAACCACCGTCATCAAGGCACTCCAAACTATTTTTACACTGTTCGGTTTCCCCGCATACATCCACAGTGATAGGGGGTCCTCCTTTATGAGTGACGAGCTGCACCAGTTCCTGCTTAGCAAAGGCATCGCCTCGAGCAGGACGACCAGCTACAACCCCCGGGGAAACGGGCAGGTAGAAAGGGAGAACGGAACGGTCTGGAAGACCGTCCTGCTGGCCCTTCGGTCCAGGAATCTCCCAGTCTCCCGCTGGCAAGAAGTCCTCCCAGTGGCCCTGCACTCCATTCGGTCACTGCTATGTAGTACCACAAACCAGACACCTCATGAACGCCTCCTTGTTTTCCCCAGAAAGTCCTCCTCGGGGACCTTGCTCCCAACCTGGCTAGCAACACCTGGAACTGTTCTGCTTCGGAAACATGCGAGGGCGCACAAGTCGGACCCGCTGGTCGAAAGGGTCCACCTGCTGCATGCCAACCCCCAGTACGCCTACATAGCATTCCCCGATGGACGCCAAGGTACAGTCTCCCTCCGGGACCTGGGGCCTGCCGGAGCACCACACGCGCCCGAGCCACTGCCACCCCCCCCCCCCCCCCCCACAACCCCCCCCCCCCCCCCCCCACCCTCCCCCTCCGTACCTTACTGGAGGGTCAGTACTGCCGCCAGAACCCCGACCCGGAGCCGAGCAGGCACTGACGCCCCCTACAGGCACCCCCTTCCTTCTGCCCATCTTTCGACCTTACAGCGCTGCCTAGAGGTGACGAAACTGCCTGGGAGGAAGATACCACGTTCCCGGAGTCACTACTGCCGGGGCCCTCACCAGGATCGCTGCCGAAACTTAGACGCTCCAGTAGGACGACCAGGCCGCCCGATCGTCTGATTGCAGCACCATGAGGAAAATTAACAACGCAAGAACTTTCTCCGCAACCCTCGATAGCATGGTGCCTGCAATACCTGGTCCTACCATGAAAAGGCGACAGTAATACTGGCCATCACCCCGCTGACTTTTTTTTAACAGGGGGTGAATGCGGTAATACCAGGTATTGCGGTACCAGAGAGAGGAATAACCATTGGCTAGACCGCGGGGTCTACCATTGGGCAATGTACATAGCCCCGCCCTGAGAGGTGGGGTATAAGAACCGATGCCGTCCCAGCAGCCTCCACTTCTGTAACATCGCTGCTGGGGACAGTTCTATCTGATTAAAGCTGAATCGATATGACTCCACGTGGACTCAAGCGTATTCATAGAATTTACAGTGCAGAAGGAGGCCATTCGGCCCATCGAGTTTGCACCGGCTCTTGGAAAGAGCAACCTACCCAAGGTCCACACCTCCACCCTATCCCCATAACCCAATAACCCCACCCAACACTATGGGCAATTCTGGACACTAAGGGCAATTTAGCACGGTCAATCCACCTAACCTGCACATCTTTGGATAGTGGGAGGAAACCGGAGCACCCAGAGGAAACCCATGCACACACAGGGAGAACGTGCAGACTCCGCACAGACAGTGACCCAAGCCGGAATCGAACCTGTGACCCTGGAGCTGTGAAGCAATTGTGCTATCCACAATGCTACCATGCTGCCCTATTGATTGTGTATCACTGGGTTAGAGGATTCTCTGCAGGATCAGGGGGTTAGAGACTCGGTTAGAGGATTCCCTGCAGGATCGGGGGGATGGAGGCTCGGTTAGAGGATTCCCTGCAGGATCGGGGGGATGGAGACTCGGTTAGAGGATTCCCTGCAGGGTCGGGGGGATGGAGACTCGGTTAGAGGATTCTCTGCAGGATCGGGGGGGATGGAGACTCGGTTAGAGGATTCCCTGCAGGATCGGGGGGATGGAGACTCGATTAGAGGATTCCCTGCAGGGTCGGGGGGTTGGAGACTCGGTTAGAGGATTCCCTGCAGGATTGGGGGGATGGAGACTCGGTTAGAGGATTCCCTGCAGGATTGGGGGGATGGAGACTCGGTTAGAGGATTCCCTGCAGGATCAGGGTGGATGGAGACTCGGTTAGAGGATTCCCTGCAGGATCGGGGGGATGGAGACTCGGTTAGAGGATTCGTGGCAGGATCGGGGGGATGGAGACTCGGTTAGAGGATTCCCTGCAGGATCGGGGGGATGGAGACTCGGTTAGAGGATTTGTGGCAGGATCGGGGGGATGGAGACTCGGTTAGAGAATTCCCTGCAGGATCAGGGGGATGGAGACTCGGTTAGAGGATTCCCTGCAGGATCGGGGGGATGGAGACTCGGTTAGAGGATTCCCTGCAGGATCATGGGGATGGAGACTCGGTTAGAGGATTCCCTGCAGGATCGGGGGGATGGAGGCTCGGTTAGAGGATTCCCTGCAGGATCGGGGGGATGGAGACGCGGTTAGAGGATTCTCTGCGGATCGGGGGGTTGGAGACTCGGTTAGAGGATTACCTGCAGGATCGGGGGGATGGAGACTCGGTTAGAGGATTCCCTGCAGGATCGGGGGGATGGAGACTCGGTTAGAGGATTCCCTGCAGGATCGGGGGGGATGGAGACTCGGTTAGTGGATTCCCTGCAGGATCGGGGGGGATGGAGACTCGGTTAGTGGATTCCCTGCAGGATCGGGGGGATGGAGACTCGGTTAGAGGATTCCCTGCAGGATCGGGGGGGATGGAGACTCGGTTAGTGGATTCCCTGCAGGATCGGGGGGATGGAGACTCGGTTAGAGGATTCCCTGCAGGATCGGGGGGATGGTGACCCCGTTAGAGGATTCTCTGCGGATCGGGGGGTTAGCGACTCGGTTAGAGGATTCCCTGCAGGATCGAGGGGATGGAGGCTCGGTTAGAGGATTCCCTGCAGGATCGGGGGGATGGAGACTCGGTTAGAGGAGTCCCTGCAGGATCGGGGGGATGGAGACTCGGTTCGAGGATTCCCTGCAGGATCGGGGTGATGGAGACTCAGTTAGAGGATTCCCTGCACCATTGGGGGGATGGAGACTCGGTTAGAGGATTCCCTGCAGGATCGGGGTGATGGAGACTCAGTTAGAGGATTCCCTGCAGGATCGGGGGGATGGAGACTCGGTTAGAGGATTCCCTGCAGGATCGGGGGGATGGAGACTCAGTTAGAGGATTCCCTGCAGGATCGGGGGGTTGGAGACTCGGTTAGAGGATTCCCTGCAGGGTCGGGGTGATGGAGACTCAGTTAGAGGATTCCCTGCAGGATCGGGGGGTTGGAGACTCGGTTAGAGGATTGCCTGCAGGGTCGGGGGGTTGGAGACTCGGTTAGAGGAGTCCCTGCAGGATCGGGGGGATGGAGACTCGGTTAGAGGATTCCCTGCAGGATCGGGGGGGATGGAGACTCGGTTAGAGGATTCCCTGCAGGATCGGGGTGATGGAGACTCAGTTAGAGGATTCCCTGCAGGATCGGGGGGATGGAGACTCGGTTAGAGGATTCCCTGCAGGATCGGGGGGATGGAGACTCAGTTAGAGGATTCCCTGCAGGATCGGGGGGTTGGAGACTCGGTTAGAGGATTCCCTGCAGGGTCGGGGTGATGGAGACTCAGTTAGAGGATTCCCTGCAGGGTCGGGGGGTTGGAGACTCGGTTAGAGGATTCCCTGCAGGATTGGGGTGATGGAGACTCGGTTAGAGGATTCCCTGCAGGATCGGGGGGATGGAGACTCGGTTAGAGGATTCCCTGCAGGGTCGGGGTGATGGAGACTCAGTTAGAGGATTCCCTGCAGGGTCGGGGGGTTGGAGACTCGGTTAGAGGATTCCCTGCAGGATCGGGGGGATGGAGACTCGGTTAGAGGATTCCCTGCAGGATTGGGGTGATGGAGACTCGGTTACAGGATCCCCTGCAGGATCGGTGGGGATGGAGACTCGGTTAGAGGATTCCCTGCAGGGTCGGGGTGATGGAGACTCGGTTAGAGGATTCCCTGCAGGATCAGGGTGGATGGAGACTCGGTTAGAGGATTCTCTGCAGGATCATGGGGTTGGAGACTCGGTTAGAGGATTCCCTGCAGGATGGGGGGGATGGAGACTCGGTTAGAGGATTCCCTGCAGGATCGGGGGTGATGGAGACACGGTTAGAGGATTCCCTGCACCATGGGGGGGATGGAGACTCGGTTAGAGGATTCCCTGCAGGATCGGGGTGATGGAGACTCAGTTAGAGGATTCCCTGCAGGATCGGGGGGATGGAGACTCGGTTAGAGGATTCCCTGCAGGATCGGGGGGATGGAGACTCGGTTAGAGGAGTCCCTGCAGGATCGGGGTGATGGAGACTCAGTTAGAGGATTCCCTGCAGGGTCGGGGGGTTGGAGACTCAGTTAGAGGATTCCCTGAAGGATCGGAGGGTTGGAGACTCGGTTAGAGGATTCCCTGCAGGATCGGGGGGTTGGAGACTCGGTTAGAGGATTCCCTGCAGGGTCGGGGGGTTGGAGACTCGGTTAGAGGATTCCCTGCAGGATCGGGGTGATGGAGACTCGGTTAGAGGATTCCCTGCAGGGTCGGGGGGTTGGAGACTCAGTTAGAGGATTCCCTGAAGGATCGGAGGGTTGGAGACTCGGTTAGAGGATTCCCTGCAGGATCGGCGTGATGGAGACTCGGTTAGAGGATTCCCTGCAGGATCGGTGGGGATGGAGACTCGGTTAGAGGATTCCCTGCAGGGTCGGGGGGTTGGAGACTCGGTTAGAGGATTCCCTGCAGGGTCGGGGGGTTGGAGACTCGGTTAGAGGATTCCCTGCAGGATCGGGGGGGATGGAGACTCGGTTAGAGGATTCCCTGCAGGATCGGGGGGGATGGAGACTCGGTTAGAGGATTCCCTGCAGGATCGGGGTGATGGAGACTCAGTTAGAGGATTCCCTGCAGGATCGGGGGGATGGAGACTCGGTTAGAGGATTCCCTGCAGGATCGGGGGGATGGAGACTCAGTTAGAGGATTCCCTGCAGGATCGGGGGGTTGGAGACTCGGTTAGAGGATTCCCTGCAGGGTCGGGGTGATGGAGACTCAGTTAGAGGATTCCCTGCAGGATCGGGGGGTTGGAGACTCGGTTAGAGGATTGCCTGCAGGGTCGGGGGGTTGGAGACTCGGTTAGAGGATTCCCTGCAGGGTCGGGGGGTTGGAGACTCGGTTAGAGGATTCCCTGCAGGATTGGGGTGATGGAGACTCGGTTAGAGGATTCCCTGCAGGATCGGGGGGATGGAGACTCGGTTAGAGGATTCCCTGCAGGGTCGGGGTGATGGAGACTCAGTTAGAGGATTCCCTGCAGGGTCGGGGGGTTGGAGACTCGGTTAGAGGATTCCCTGCAGGATCGGGGGGATGGAGACTCGGTTAGAGGATTCCCTGCAGGATTGGGGTGATGGAGACTCGGTTACAGGATCCCCTGCAGGATCGGTGGGGATGGAGACTCGGTTAGAGGATTCCCTGCAGGATCAGGGTGGATGGAGACTCGGTTAGAGGATTCTCTGCAGGATGGGGGGGTTGGAGACTCGGTTAGAGGATTCCCTGCAGGATGGGGGGGATGGAGACTCGGTTAGAGGATTCCCTGCAGGATCGGGGGTGATGGAGACACGGTTAGAGGATTCCCTGCACCATGGGGGGGATGGAGACTCGGTTAGAGGATTCCCTGCAGGATCGGGGTGATGGAGACTCAGTTAGAGGATTCCCTGCAGGATCGGGGGGATGGAGACTCGGTTAGAGGATTCCCTGCAGGATCGGGGGGATGGAGACTCGGTTAGAGGAGTCCCTGCAGGATCGGGGTGATGGAGACTCAGTTAGAGGATTCCCTGAAGGATCGGAGGGTTGGAGACTCGGTTAGAGGATTCCCTGCAGGATGGGGGGGATGGAGACTCGGTTAGAGGAGTCCCTGCAGGATCGGGGTGATGGAGACTCAGTTAGAGGATTCCCTGCAGGGTCGGGGGGTTGGAGACTCAGTTAGAGGATTCCCTGCAGGATCGGGGGGTTGGAGACTCGGTTAGAGGATTCCCTGCAGGATCGGGGGGTTGGAGACTCGGTTAGAGGATTCCCTGCAGGATCGGGGGGTTGGAGACTCGGTTAGAGGATTCCCTGCAGGATCGGGGGGGATGGAGACTCGGTTAGAGGATTCCCTGCAGGGTCGGGGGGTTGGAGACTCAGTTAGAGGATTCCCTGAAGGATCGGAGGGTTGGAGACTCGGTTAGAGGATTCCCTGCAGGATCGGGGGGTTGGAGACTCGGTTAGAGGATTCCCTGCAGGGTCGGGGGGTTGGAGACTCGGTTAGAGGATTCCCTTCAGGGTCGGGGGGTTGGAGACTCGGTTAGAGGATCCCCTGCAGGATCGGGGGGGATGGAGACTCGGTTACAGGATTCCCTGCAGGGTCGGAGGGTTGGAGACTCGGTTAGAGGATTCCCTGCAGGATCGGGGGGTTGGAGACTCGGTTAGAGGATTCCCTGCAGGGTCGGGGGGTTGGAGACTCGGTTAGAGGATTCCCTGCAGGGTCGGGGGGTTGGAGACTCGGTTAGAGGATTCCCTGCAGGATCGGCGTGATGGAGACTCGGTTAGAGGATTCCCTGCAGGATCGGTGGGGATGGAGACTCGGTTAGAGGATTCCCTGCAGGATCGGGGGGATGGAGACGCGGTTAGAGGATTCCCTGCCGGATCGGGGGGATGGAGACTCGGTTAGAGGATTCCCTGCAGGGTCGGGGTGATGGAGACTCGGTTAGAGGATTCCCTGCAGGATCGGTGGGGATGGAGACTCGGTTAGAGGATTCCCTGCAGGATCGGGGGGATGGACACTCGGTTAGAGGATTCCCTGCAGGATCGGGGGGATGGAGACTCGGTTAGAGGATTCCCTGCAGGATCGGGGGGATGGAGACTCCGTTAGAGGATTCCCTGCACCATGGGGGGGATGGAGACTCGGTTAGAGGATTCCCTGCAGGATCGGGGGGGATGGAAACTCGGTTAGAGGATTCCCTGCAGGATCGGGGGGTGGAGACTCGGTTAGAGGATTCCCTGCAGGGTCGGGGTGATGGAGACTCGGTTAGAGGATTCCCTGCAGGATCGGGGGGATGGAGACTCGGTTAGAGGATTCCCTGCAGGATCGGGGGGATGGAGACTCGGTTAGAGGATTCCCTGCAGGATCGGGGGGATGGAGACTCGGTTAGAGGATTACCTGCAGGATCGGGGGGGTTGGCGACTCGGTTAGAGGATTCCCTGCAGGATCGGGGGGGATGGCGACTCGGTTAGAGGATTCCCTTCAGGGTCGGGGGGATGGAGACTCGGTTAGAGGATTCCCTGCAGGATCGGGGGGATGGAGACTCGGTTAGAGGATTCCCTGCAGGGTCGGGGGGATGGAGACTCGGTTAGAGGATTCCCTGCAGGATCGGGGGGATGGAGACTCGGTTAGAGGATTCCCTGCAGGATCAGGGGGGATGGAGACTCGGTTAGAGGATTCCCTTCAGGATCAGGGGGATGGAGACTCCGTGTAGCACCGTCGATATGACGCGAGGCAGGTTGAGGTAATGTCAATTGAAGGCTTTATTAAGCAGAACTTATCCCCAGCAGCGTGGTCACAGAATGCAGCTGCTGAGGGAAATGGAGGGAAAAGCTGGGTTCTTATACCGGCATTTCTGTGTGGAATCCAGTAGGTGGCAGATCCTATCAGGACCTGGCATCCCTCCACCAATAGCCTGTCGACACGTGGTGTACCGTATTACCCCTAATACATACCACCACATTCACCCCTTGTTGAAAAAGAACCCGGCGGGATGGTGGTTCGCATGGTGGTAGGGGTTTACAGAGTCGGTACTGTGCCGTAACTTTGAACAAAACACAAAATTATCGCTTCAACTGGGCCAACGGGCCAAACAGGGTCGGCATGATGCCATAACTATAACAAGACACAATAACTGAAAACGTTGAGAGTTAAAGTGATTCGATGAGCCGGATGGGCGCCCTGGTCGTCCTTTCCGATCGTCTCGGGCATGGTGGTGATGGTGCTGGCTCGAGTCCCATCGACTCTGGGAGCGTAGCGCTGTCCCCTGTGTCCTTACTCCTGGGCGGGTCTGGGAGGAGAACCAAACCCCCCGGGAAGGGGGTGGCTGCGGGATGAACCGGCGGGAGTGAGGAGGTGGTGATTGGCGTTGGGGGTGTGTGGGTAGCTCTGGCGGGCACCAGGTCTCGCAGGGAGACCGTGTCCTGTCGGCCATCGGGGTACTCCACATAGGCGTATTGCGGGTTGGCGTGAAGGAGATGCACCCGTTCCACCAAAGGATCTGACTTGTGTGCCCGCACATGTTTCCGGAGCAGAATGGGTCCCGGAGCTGCTAGCCAGGTCGGAAGTGGCGTTTCAGAGGAGGACTTCCTAGGAAAGAGGAGGAGGCGCTCGTGAGGCATTTGATTTGTGGTGGTGCACAGCAGGGACCGGATAGAGTGAAGGGCATCCGGGAGGACTTCCTGCCAGCGGGAAATTGGGAGACTCTTAGACCGGAGGGCCAGCAGGACGGCCTTCCAGACCGTTCCATTCTCCCTTTCTACCTGCCCGTTCCCCCGGGGGTTGTAACTGTTCGTCCTGCTCGAGGCTATGCCCTTGCTGAGCAGGAACTGACGCAATTCGTCACTCATATAGGAGGCCCCCCTGTTGCTATGGATATAGTCGGGGAACCCGATCAGTATAAAAATGGTACCGAGGGCTTTAATGACCGTGGACGCTGTCATGTCGGGGCAGGGGATGGCGAAAGGGAAACAGGAGTATTCGTCAACGACGTTCAGGAAGTACGCGTTGCGATCGGTGGAGGGGAGGGGGCCTTTGAAATCCAAACTGAGGCGTTCAAAGGGTCGAGAGGCCTTAACCAGGTGCGCTCTATCTGGCCTGAAAAAGTGCGGTTTGCACTCAGCGCAGATCTGGCAGTTTCTGGTGACTGTTCGGACGTCCTCGACGGAGTAAGGGAGGTTGCGGGCCTTAAGGAAGTGGTAGAAACGAGTGACCCCCGGGTGGCAGAGGTCCTCGTGGAGGGCTTGTAGAAGGTCCACTTGTACATTGGCACATGTGCCGCGAGATAGGGCATCGGATGGCTCGTTCAGCTTTCCGGGACGGTACAAGATCTCATAATTGAAGGTGGAGAGTTCGATCCTCCACCGCAAGATCTTGTCGTTCTTGATCTTGCCCCGCTGTGCATTATCGAACATGAAGGCAACCGACCGTTGGTCAGTGAGAAGAGTGAATCTCCTGCCGGCCAGGTAATGCCTCGAGTGTTGCACAGCTTCCACTATTGCTTGTGCCTCCTTTTCCACTGAGGAATGGCGGATTTCTGAAGCGTGGAGGGTTCGGGAGAAGAAGGCCACGGGTCTGCCTGCTTGGTTGAGGGTGGCCACCAGAGCTATGTCGGAGGCGTCGCTCTCGACCTGGAAGGGGAGGGACTCGTCGATGGCGCGCATCGTGGCCTTTGCGATATCCGCTGCTGCTGCTGAGGGAAATGGAGGGAAAAACTGGGTTCTTATACCGGCATTTCTGGGTGGAGTCCAGTCGGTGGCAGATCCTATCAGGACCTGGCATCCCTCCACCAATAGCTTGTCGACACGTGGTGTACCGTATCACCCCTAATACATACCACCACACACTCCCAGGGTCTCCTGGGTGGAAGATCCCGGGCCGTGCAGCAGCGGATTCTTTTCCCTTTGGGTACTCGTGGGATAGAGAGACAATTGGAGTAAGACCTAGAAGCCCCACCGTCCTCTGGTGCTCGCACTCGTGGATGCCCACCAGTGTCTGCACCATGTAGCTGATACTCTAAACCAGGCATTTTCAAAGTCGAGGTTGCGACCCGCGGGTGGGTCGCAGGCAGGTGTCGGGGAGGTCATGGAACCATCTGTCGCGGTGCTCCAGATTGCGCAAATTCGCACGCAACAGCCACAGCAACCGGCTTTCGACAATGCCGGCTGCGAACAGCCTTCAAAATGATGGCCGTGATCATATAACAAAATGTGGGTGCACTGCGCATGAGTGCACTCTCATTTTGACAGCCGGCAGGGATCTTCCACTAGACGTAGCTGGAGGGGTCATAAGCTAAATGATTTAGTTGCACAGCGTGGGGATGGATGCCGTTGATCAGTTGAACACATTGTTAAAAGCCGGCTGTTGCGTGCGAATTTGCGCAATCGGAGACGCAAGAGAAGATTTTTTTTGAAATTCAATGTCATCTTCCTGCCTGAAGGGAGGCAGAGAGCAGGTCACGCCCCCTGAACGTCGACATCATGTGCTTTGGGGTGATTGCGATTCCTCCATTTTGTCAGCAGCAAACAAGTAAATGAGGACCAAGCAAGCTCACCTCTCGCATTAAATTATGAAAAACGGTGGGTCGCAAAGGTCGGCCGGCGTGGGTCCCGAAGGTCGGTCGGCGTGGGACCCGAAGGTCGGCCGGCGTGGGTCCCGAAGGTCGGCCGGCGTGGGTCCCGAAGGTCGGCCGGCGTGGGTCCCGAAGGTCGGCCGGCGTGGGTCCCGAAGGTCGGTCGGCGTGGGACCCGAAGGTCGGCCGGCGTGGGTCCCGAAGGTCGGCCGGCGTGGGTCCCGAAGGTCGGCCGGCGTGGGTCCCGAAGGTCGGCCGGCGTGGGTCCCGAAGGTCGGTTGGGGTGGGACCCGAAGGTCGGCCGGCGTGGGTCCCGAAAATTGGCCAGTTGGTAAAAAAGTGTCCCCGGAAAAAAAGTTTGAATAACACAGCCCTAAACAATCAAGTTCATGCCCTGTACCATCAGGTTCATGGCCTGAACCGTGGAACATGGACTGAGTCATATTTTGGATACCTCCCACCATGGATCTGATGTTAAACTCCAGGCTCTCCACTGCGGCCACCATCCTTGCAGTGTTAGCCTGAGTGCCTCACATTTCCGGCATAATCTCCTGCAAGAGAAGGCTTTGGGCCTCCTCCAGTCAGCCTTGCAATCGCTGGAGTGTCACTGAGACCCCTTCCTGGTATTCCCGACTGCCTTTGCATCTCAAGCAGCTGAGGGATGAACGACACCTGAGGCATGGCAACTGGCCGGGGCACAGCTGAATCCTGGGATCCAGCAGACCTTTGACTGTCCGATCCATGGGACGTTCCTGCCTCCGCCTGATGTGAATGAGCAGCAGTGTGGTGCTCACCAGGTTGTGATCCAGAAGCCTGCCTGCTAAGATCGCCGACCGATGTATGTGTCTCTGAACTGGTGGAGGGTGCAGGTGACAGCTATGATGCATCATCAGTGTCCTCCGATGACGTCTCCTCAGAACTCTGCTCTTCGCTTGGCACAGGATTTCTACTGGTGGATGAGCCAGGCTGCTGGGATGATTTTCTTGCAACGGAAGGGACATGGTATTAAAGCACGGCTAGGCAAAGGCCTGGGACACACAGAACTCCCATGGGTTGGGGCAGTTGGATGAACGTGCAGAGGCGCCTCACTTTTCTCTCTCTCACCCATCTCGCTCTCCGCACAGGCCCACTCCTGCTCCTCCTCTGCGAGCTCCGGTGTTCTCTCCTCGAAAGGTGTGAGGATCCTTAGCTCTGCAATGCTGCTGCCGCCGTTGCTCGCTCGCGGCAGTTATGAGCAAGCTTATACTGCAGGGAGACAAATGGGGGTGTTGTGAGCAGGTCACATGTTGGGACAGATGACAATGATGCCTAACATGCGTGGGCGTTCATGTGAGCAGGGATGATTTGTGAGGAAAGGAGTATCAGTGGAAATGAGGATGCGTGTGGAAGGTTGGGTGGTGGGGTCCAGCAAGGTGGCAGCAAGTGGGGTCCATGTGTCATGGTGAGGGGTGACTGTAAGGGAGAGTGGTGAGAAAAGTGGGTGGCACAGTAGCACAGTGGTTAGCACTGTTGCTTCACAGCGCCAGGGTCCCGGGTTCGATTCCCGGCTTGGGTCACTGTCTGTGCGGAGTCTGCACGTTCTCCCTGTGTCTGCGTGGGTTTCCTCCGGGTACCCCGGTTTCCTCCCACAGTCCCGAAACTTACCAAATTACCTAACTGCTTGTTAGGTAATTTGAACATTCTGAATTCTCCCTCAGATACTCGAACAGTCGCCAGAATGTGACGACTAGGGAATTTTCACAGTAACGTCATTGCAGTGCTAATGTAAGCATACTTGTGACACTAATAAAGATTATTATCACATTCAACCCCCATCTTTTTTTGGAGGGTGCTGACACTCACCAACCTGACTACCATCTCCCAAGCAGGGTTGGTGACCTTAATAGAGGGTCCCCTGCCCACCTGTGGATAGATAGTTTTCCTTTGCTCCTCCATGGCATCCGGCAGACATGTCAGGGCCCGTGTGTGTGTGTGTGTGTGTGTGTGTGTGCATAAAGTGTGGTGCTGGCTTCTTGGCTACCATCCTCCTTTCTTGACAGTGAGCAAGCGCTGTGGAGCCGTTGAAATGCAGCGCTCCTTGATAGAACTGCTCAGGTGACCCCAAGGCCGGACGAATTAGACGGTTCGCACCCGAGACACGGCATTCTTCATGTGGGGACATTTTTATCAAAGTGCCTCATGATTGCAGTCCGGACCGCATCAACGGGGCTAATAGGATTCACATCAGTGGTCATGCCAAAAATAACATTTAGCCTCATTTAGTACATGAAAATTCCACCCACAAAATCTGTCCTAATCTTTCTGTAGCCACTTTACAGATTGCTCACAACCCACACATTCCCACCTAGATACGCAAACTTAGAAATAATACATTTGGTCCCCACATTCAAATCATTGATTATTGTTATGAAGAGCTGGGGCCTAAATACCGACCCGTGTGATGCCCACTAGTCACAGCCTGCCAACGTGAGAATTACCCATTTATTCCTACTCTCCCTTGTCCGCATGTTAGCCAATCCTCAGTCCATGACAGTATATTGCCTCCTGTCCCATGTACTTTAATTTTGCTAATCAACTTCCTGTGGGGGACTTTATCAAAAGCCTTCTGAAAATCCAAATGTACCATGTCCATTGACTCTTTATCAATTTTGTTAGTAACACCATGAAAAAACTCCAACATGTTTGTCAAACATGGGATCCCGTTTGTAAATCCATGCTGACAATGCCCAATCAGATCATGATTGTCCAAGTGTCTATTTATCACATTGTTTATAATAGATTCTAGCATTTTCCCTACTTCTGATGTAAGGCTAACAGGTCTATTGCTCCCTGTCTTTGCTGTCCCACACTTCTTAAACAGTGTAGCGCACAAAGACTCCGAGAGACGAATAGAGTGAAGTCGATGAGGCTTTATTAAGCGTGTCTGTTCCCCCGCAGCTCGGTAGTATACTGGCCTGCGGGGGAGGACTCCGGCTTCTTATACTCCGCCTTCAGGGCGGAGCTAGATGTCAACGGCCAACTAGGACCCGGGATCTGTCAGCCAATGACATTAGGGCTTCCAGTCCCACATGACCCCTAATACATACTACCACATTCACCCCTTGTCAAAAATGAACCCGGCGGGGTGATGCTTCGCATGGTGGTAAGGGTTTACAGGGCTGGTCCTGGGAGGAAAACATTCATATGGCAATACAGTATATACAATTTTGTCCTGTTTCAACTATTTACAGAAGGTATCGGGAGAGAAAAGCAAAATGTTCTTGTGAAAAGTCCATATATTGGTTTAGATCGACGCCACGAGTCGGTCGGGCGGTCTGGTCGTCCGTGTCGATCGCCTCGGCCCCGGTGGTGGTGGTGGTGCTTGTTCCGGTGTTGCCGTCTCCGGGAGCCTTACGGTTTCAGCTTGGGCTTTATTCCTGGTCGGGCCTGGGGGGAGGGGAACCGATCCTCCTGGGAAGGGGGCGGTCGCGGGGTGCGGCGGTGGCAGGAAGGGGGGGGTTGGGTGAATGGTGTCGGGGGTGTGTGTGTGTTGCCGGCGGGCGCCAGATCTCGCAGGGAGACCGTGCCCTGTCGGCCGTCGGGGTACTCCACGTAAGCGTACTGCGGGTTCGCGTGGAGGAGGTGAACCCTTTCGACCAACGGGTCCGCCTTGTGCGCCCGCACATGCTTTCGGAGCAAGGTGGGTCCTGGGGCCGCCAGCCAGGTCGGCAGCGACGTTCCAGAGGAGGACCTCCTAAGGAAGACAAGGAGACGCTCATGAGGCGTTTGATTAGTGCTCGTACACAACAGCGACCGGATGGAGTGGAGGGCGTCCGGGAGGACCTCCTGCCACCGTGAAACTGGGAGGTCCCTGGACCGTAGGGCCAGTAGGACGGTCTTCCAGACCGTGCCGTTCTCCCTCTCTACTTGCCCGTTCCCCCGGGGGTTGTTGCTGGTCGTCCTGCTTGAGGCTATGCCCTTGCTGAGCAGGAACTGGCGCAGCTCGTCACTCATGAAAGAGGACCCCCTGTCGCTGTGGACGTATGCGGGGCAATCGAACAGTGTGAAGATGGTGTTCAGGGCTTTAATGACTGTGGCCGCGGTCATGTCAGAGCAGGGGATGGCGAATGGGAAGCGAGAGTACTCGTCCACCACATTTAGGAAATATGTGTTGCGGTCGGTGGAGGGGAGGGACCCTTTGAAATCCAGACTAAGGCGTTCAAAAGGGCGGGAAGCCTTAATCAGGTGCGCACCATCCGGCCTGAAAAAATGCGGTTTGCACTCTGCGCAGATGTGGCAGTTCCTTGTGACTGTACGGACCTCCTCTAAAGAGTATGGGATGTTGCGGGACTTGATAAAATGGTAAAACCGAGTGACCCCGGGGTGGCAGAGGTCCTCG